>NC_081342.1:57834432-58099454 GCF_029784015.1 Lycium ferocissimum | reverse complement strand
GACAAGAAAAATACCGACAAAGAATAATATTTGATTTCAAGAAATTGTGCGGGGGTTACAATCTTTATGAAATCTTAAATAAAAAGATGTAATCCTCTGATTCTTCTCCTCATGATACGGCCGTCAATCAAGGGTTTTGCTTGTTCTTGAATGGACGGATCACTTGTTGTTGAGATTTCACTACGAATGCGGAGACGAGCTTTAATCACAAACGTAGAGGTATGGAAACTTGTGGCTCACCACTAGGAGCGAAGACTTCTTAGTATGCGGAAGACTTGCGAACGAGAGCTTCTCTATGTATTTTTTTTTTTGTTAGGCTTTGTGAAGACCCCTATTTATAGTTGCAAGGGAGAGCTAGGGTTTGTATATGATTGGTTGAACCCTGTCATTTGAACACTTGGCGACGTTTGATTAGTTCTTCTATTGTCTTGGCATGTTGCGTCACTTATGCACGTGGCACGATTTTATTGGTCTTAACTTGACTTGGGGCGCCACGTCATTTGATACGTGGCATGGACCTTGGGCTAATAGAGTGGACTCATCATGTGAAGTCCGACAAGATAGACTAGCCCAATTGAATTGGTCTTTCAATTAAACCCATACCAATTGGACTTAAGCAATTAATCCAATTATATTAGCCCATAATATTTGTTCCGACAAATATATCTTGGATTTAATATAATTCGAATTTCTTGTGAATTTACTTTTAATAAAATTTCTTCATCTACAATGTTTTCTAACAAATCTATACAAAAGGTGATATGATGTGATGCTCCTGAATCTACTGTTTATACATATAATTCCCTCTTTCCATTCTGGAAAGCAACGTCTGCAGAAGAGCTGAAAGAAAGAAGGGCTCATTTAGAAAGTAGAGACACTTATTTTTAGGATGTTCTTATTGGATATGTTCAAATTCATGAACCTAAATGACTATACTATACTTGAACCTTACAAATAAAATCCTAAAATGCACATCAATGTAACTAAACTACACTTCTTGCGGGTCTGATTGAACAAAAAACCAATAAGTTTTATTAAGCAACTTTGACTAGTTGAGCATGGTTGAAACTCTATGGCACTGAAGTACAATATTTCTTCAATTCATTTCTTTCTTCTTTCTCTGTAATTTGTCGTATATATAGGTTAAAATTATTTTTTATGTATATATGAGAAGCAGTATATTTACCATAGGGAGCTAGGTAGGCCCGTGGGTTCATCCGAACTCTTGTTGGTTAGGCGCTTCAAATTTGTGGGCAAGGTGAAAAACTATCTTTTTGTATATATAGGCTAAAATTATTTTTTATGTATATATAGTAGATGTTGAACCCCTTGACTTATTTGTATATTTACTTCTTCATATTTTTAAACCCCCTAGATGAAAATTCTCAATTCTGCCTCCGCCACTGATGAGAAGGAAAACAATTCCAGACAATTTACCACTAGTCAGCGGAAATGGACTCCAGCGGAAGTGAAATACGTGGAATATAATATAACACTCAGAAGATCAATGAGCAGGAGGGGGACTACCTACAGTAGGGAGAAAAAGACAGAGGGAGTCTTACAATGAACGATTGAGGAGCAGCGGCATTTTTATATGGTTGAAATAGAGATATATGCTGGGAATAAAAAGACACGCAAGAATAATGTTCTAACGTATTAGTGATAAAAAAGTTATGGTTAATTAGCAAGAACAAAATTAAAAAAATAATACTGACACCAAGATTTTACATAGAAACCCTTTTGAATAAGGAAAATACCACGGGCTAAGAGGAGCAAATGATATCACTATAGCTAGAAATTTTACACTGTGTAGTCACGAGTATAAATACTCCAAAGACCACTACACACTAAAAAAAAAATAACCCTTTTTTAATTTTCCCATCTCACTACAATATCGCTCACACTCTATTTTCCTTCATGGACTATTTTTTTACACAGTCTATAGTATATCTCACTCTGCTTTCTAATACTTAGATGTATTTGTCTGAGATTGGTGTGACTAAAGCTGACGGAGAGCTCCCTATCTACAGAGATGTAATGTGCTCATTTTTCTTTTTGGCATTAATTGGCCGGTGCCAATTTCAAAAATGGTGTCTGCCCAAAAAAATTGTTGCAGATTGCTTTCACATATTTTGTCAAAGGAAAAAAAAAAAAAAAAAAAAAAAAAAACAGTTTCTCTAAACATCATGGGATGGACCTACAGTATAGCAGTCTGCAGTAAGTGTTATTTATGTTTGACAGTGAGTGGGTATATAGACCGTTTGCTTTTGCATTGTCCTGTGACAATGAATGTTGGGACACTGAGGTGCATGTGCAACTTAAGTAACTTAAGAAGGTTCAAAAAAAGGATATCTTTGAGCACATCCAAATTCCTCAATTACCTATTTTAACAGGTTTTAGGCATTATTCACGAAAATCCACAGAAATAGTTATGGATTGGCACTTAGTTGTACCCAATCATACTTCTAGTGAAACAGCAGCAGGCTAAAACAATGTCACGCAATAAGCTATTGAAGAAACTTCCCATGAATATACATGCATTAAATAGTTCGCATTTCCTTTCTTGTTAAAAAAAATGTGTGCAGTCCTTCAAACTTACAAAGACCTCAAATAGTTGGCATTCTCCTTTCCTGTTTAAAAAAAATGCGGGCATTCCTTCTAACTTACAAAGACCTCAGGTATTCAATACCTTCTGCCCAGATTCCCGGCACAAAATGCAGCCTGCGGTCTCAAAGTAAGAGTATCAGAATCACAATACGAGTGGAAAACAACTTTATAGTTCAACTAGTTTTGGGGAATTTCATATGATGTCGTGGACTTGTCGGGGTATTTGTTTAATTTTCTTCACCGTCGTTTATGACAAGTCCTTAGGGTGGATTGTGTTGAGGTATAAATGATTTCCTGTGGAATATTGGTTTGGATTTTTATTGAGTGTCATATTGTAATATAATTTATGTGCATATTATTTCTGTGTTCATTGTGTGTTTTTATTTTCTAACAGTTGTTCTAAGCGTTCAAGGGGGCGGGTAGAGGATCTTACCGAGGTATATTTACTTATAACTCACTACTTACCTATAAGTCTATCCAATTACGGTTGCTGAGGACAAGGCTAGTGGCTGACGAATCCATTCGAGTAGATTTTATTGTTGAGGTGAGCCTCATAGTGTTCGTGGAGGATGTCGGTTCAGCTCTTCCCGACAGTTAATTAAACTCGTGGAACTCTATTAGATGCTTCATGGTCTTAGTATTTAGGTGAGAGATTTATTGTTTGATTGATCATTGGATTTTCATAAAATGAGTATGGATCTGGTTGGATAATTAGCATTAATGCATCTGGACTTGCATTTATTTCCTCTTAGAGCTTAATAAGTGATTAAGTGTATGAAAATTGATTTGCCTGGCCTGTACTGTTAGATAGGTGTCAGTCATGTCTAGGAGATAATTTAGAATGACTTTTAGAGTATGTATAAGTTATTTTAGCCCAACAAAAAGTGCTTCGAATTAATCTTTTTTATATCTTAATAATAACGAAAAAGTTATAATAAATAATGAACTATTTAACTCCCCAAATAATAATTGTACAATATAAATGAAACATTGTAAATACTAACATACACGAAAAGAACATAGCCCAAAATAATTGATTCTTACTAGATGATAACTAATAACAATTCAAATTTTCATTGAAAAAAAAAAAAGAACTAGAACATAAAAAGATGGTTTTCCAACACTTGCAAAACCATACACATACACTTGTATATACCATGTAATAAGGCAGACACTACCACTATTACTACTATTAAATCTAAACAAAAACAAATGAGATGAGCAATCCAAACACAAACAACAATCCTAGCATCCTAATTTTGCTAGACCCTGACAATTCAACCCGCACATCATCAACAACAGGTCCACAAAGAGAACTCATATCATCACTTCTTGTGTTATAATAGATACTATAGAAAGCGACACGTGTCCTATCGGCTTTGGCTGTGAAGTTCAGATTGGCAACTTGAAATGTAGAGTTGGCATTGGGAGTATAATGGATATTTTGAGCTTGATCACCAGCAAATGCCATTATTGCTAGTGGTTGCTTGCATGAATCCCCTGCATGGCCTAATAAAAATGTCAATTTGTATGGCTTGTTAGGCTTAGTTTCAACCATTTGGGATATAATGCCTTCTTTCCCAGATAGCAATTCTATTGCCCTTTTCCCCTCCGGGACCGTAAAATGGTACATATCGATGTATCTAACAGCACGGTTGGATTCGACTATCCAACCAGGCAACGACGAGGTTTCCTCGTCGAGATTCGTTGGGAGCAGAACTCCAAGTGATGCATTTCTGAACATCCATGGACCTTCTTCAAAGTCACCATTGACTACTGCATTATCTGCACCAATTGCCAAAACCAGAATGAATTGAGCACTGTCAAAGTAATAAGATACTCCCACCGTCCCAATTTAAGTGACACTTTTACCGTTTCAGTCAGTCCCAAAAGGAATGACATCTTTCTATATTTAGTACTTCCTCCGTCCCAAAATAAGTGTCACTTTAGTTCATTTCATGGCCATTAAAAAACAATAAATGTAAGGTATAGTTTACTAAGTTACCTCTATTTATTAGATGTTTTCTTGAGAATTGAGCACTATTAAGAAGAAGTAATTCTTTAATATCAGGATATAGTTGGAAACAATATTATTTTTGTCTTGAATTCCTAGAGTGACATTTATTTAGGACAACTTTTTTTGCTAAAGCGATACTTATTTTGGTACGGAGGGAGTTACAATTTAACTTTAAACTTTTCATTTTATCCTTAACGAGATAATTTATAGCAATACAAATTTTAAAAGTCTTTCTTTTTTTCCTTAAATTCTATGCCCAATTAAACACCATCTCATAAATTGGGACGGGACGAATGAAGTATATCTTTGAAGGACTTTCTAGCTGAAGAGAAGTGTACTTCAAACTTAATATACTCTGTTTCTTGTATATTATTTGAAGCTTTTGTTCCTTTATTACCCTAATAAAAGAACATAACTAATGCTTGGTTATAATTCTTTACATACTAATAAACCATAATTACTAATTCAGTAAAATAGACAAATAATTCTATTCAACGATTAATATTCGTAATTTATTGGCCCTTTCTTCCCAGTCTACCTATCTCAGTTCAAATCCAACATCATGCTTGATTTGTATAATGATTTAAGGATAAAACTTAAACTAGTCATAAACAACTTAAGAAAACAATAATTTTAATGTTTTAGCTTCAAGCAGTATTTGAGCATAAAAAACAAATTGGTAAACTTTGATGGAACTTGTCCTTTAAGGAGTAAACCAAACTGAAATAATTCAATTTTCCCTTTAAGAAGAAACTGGACTAAAAATTTTTAATTAGATATTGTGGAAGACTGGAGGTATTTACTATGGCGCTTATCTTCTATACACATATAGTGTAGAGAATACATAGTGTAGAGAATTTTTATGCTATTAGCGTACTTGAATCAATTGTAACAGCTACCGTATCTTATTTTCTTGATCACTAATCTCCTTTATATGGACAACTAATCTATCTTATTTTCTTTCTCAAACGAGCTTCGTTATGAATGGATGATATCTCAAAAGATCAGGAGCATCAAGAAGAGTTCATATCCAAAAATTTGGACTGTTTTAGTGAGATTTGAGGTGCTTTTGGACTGAAATTCAGTCCCAGCTCATCGAAGAAGACGACGACTCTACAGCTCCAGCTTTCGTAATCGCGAACGTATAATAGTGCATATACAATAATATATACCTAACTTACTTGTCCTTCTACCATTCAATGTTTTAAATGTCAAGGTAGAGGACACATTGCAAGTGAATGTCCTAATAGGAGGTCAATTTTGGCTATGCTTGGTTGAAGATCAAGCGGATAGCCTCCTCCCCGTATCATCCGTGAGCGAATGGGCAGGCAGCGTCCACCAACAATCCTGGTCCAAAACATCAAAAGGAAGCTCCCCATTTCAGGATTGGACCTCATTTTCCACCAATATTCCCTCATCAAGTTGATGCGGATCATTGCCTTGGCACGGTCTTGTTTCGATGCCTAATTTTGATCTTTGATGGTGTCTGCTAGACACATCGCATCAAGATTAATTTCAGCTCTTATATATATAACGTTATACATCATCTTATATAGATTTGGAAAATGGAGAAGGAAAAAAAAAAAGAATTTCGCCGTGGCTCAGGGAAGTAAGAAAATAATATAGAACAAATTTGGCTTGCTAAAATTCAATGTAAAAATATGTTGGCTACTAAGTGTAAATAATTATAGAGCTATGCAGAATGTAAACTCTTTGCTTGGGCTGTATATTTGCATAAGAACCCCTTGAATATAAAGGAACGTTTACATTGTATAGTTGACTATCAAAATAATAGCCGGTAAATATATATTTTATTTTTATCAAATTGTAGATACATATAATATATATAATTAATTAGTGCATATTTTTTGCATGTATGACTAGCGATTGTAATTATTTTTAGCGGGCGGCTAAATATAATTGGGCAATTCGCAGGAATGCCCTTATTTTGGGGTGGTCTTTAATTTTTGCCCATTAAATTGGTGGTCTTTAATTTTTTTTTCCTTCGCTAGAACCCCTTGGTTTCGGGTTCAAACCCCCGCTCAGTAAAAAAAATTTAAAAAAAATCGCAAGGTAGAGTTTGGATTCGCAAGGCTGTAAATCTCTACCTCAAGCATAATTTTGCTACCTTCCGGCAGAGTTTTGAGGCAAACTCTACCTTAAGGTAGAGTTTTTCCTTCAGGCATGCCAAAACTCTACCTGAATCCAAAACTCTGTCTTGCGAATCCAAACATCTGCCTTGCGAAATTCCTTCTCTCTCTCCTTTTCTTTTTTTTTTTTTAACTGAGCTGGGGTTCGAACCCAGAACCTTGGGGTATTAGGCCAAGGGCGAAAATTAAAGATCACCAATTTGAGGGGCGAAAATTAAAGACCAGTGCTTTTGAAGGGCAATCCGCACAAAAAAAATGAATATAATTTGGGAGAAAAACATAATTAGCCGGCCCATTACTATGACTTACTTTCAGTAGCCTCACTTTAATAGCCGACTTAACCATAAATTTAATAATCATACGCAAACCCAACAAATCTTAGTAAATCTTCCTAGAACCAACGAAAATAACTCCCATATCTCCACCAATGTAACATCTCGTGCCTTTGGGCTATAGTTTAACTCATAAGATGGGGATATAATGGAATCAAGATGGGAAGTGCAGAACGTGTTTTGAAGCCTACAAAATGTATAAGAAGAGTCTTTGGGAAAATTAAATTTGGAAGCTACGCAACGGATCATGTTTTCAAGTGAACCTTCGCAAGGGCTCACTTCAAGCAGGAATAACCCCCTTATTCGTTGGAAATTTGAGAAAACTTCCTTAATAAAGTTGTAGCCCCTTGAAATATTTTTCCATCCATATAAGGATCGGGCCAAACAAATCTCTGTACAAAAAGTTATGCCCATTTTACTAAAGGCAGTGCAACATATGCGGCCACCCTTACGTCTCGTGGGTGGCGCACGTCAACACCCTCTCATAATCTTTTTTGTTCTTGTGCAGCACCCATGAGACGCACGGGTGGCACACGCGTCAGTATTTTCCAGGCTTCGTATTTTATAAGTATCCAAGGTCAGGGTTTATTTCCCCAACGTTCCAAGTCGAAAAAAAACATTCTAGAGAGAGGCAGAACTCATTTAAGGCATCAAGAACCCTCCAAGGTGAGTTTTAATGGCGTTTTTGTAGTTGATTCCAACTCTCCAATACTCTTATTAGCAAGATTAACCTTGAAATTCATAGATTATTGCTTGAGTCTTTATCTTGGATAAGAAATTGTAGAACCTGAAATTCAAGATTTGGATACCAAAAGGTAAGACCCTCCACCTATACTCGAATATAGTTATGTATTTAGTATTTAGAGGCTATAAGTTCTTGAATTATAGTTGGTGAATATGATAGAGAATCACGAATAGTTATATGGCTAGAATGTTTGGTTAAGGGTTGTTTTGGATGTCGTGGGTGATGAGGGGTGATGGTATTTATATCTATATGAGGGTGTAGTATCATCTAATGGCAAGAAGATAGGTTGTTGGATGAATAAACACCATTAATGAAGGTTGTTGAGGTTCATGCCCACTAGGTGTTTGATAAAATGCATAGATGACCAAACCATGAATGTTCTTACTAATATTGGTTCTCATTTGACGTATATTGTTATAGATTAGAGCTAAAAGTGTGACCAAATGTAGTAGTATGCTTAAAGGAAAGAATTGAGGTATGTAAGGCTAACTCTCTAAGTGCGAGGATGTTATTGATCTTCCCCACGCCACGTTCTTTCACGATTACTACGAATTGCTTCAGATATAGAGTTATGTTATAGTCTCATGAAAATCTTTAGAACTTCTATTCTTTAAACGATATAGTTTCGTAGTTCATTCATGTAAGTTATTATGAACAACATGAACTCAGTACGTGATCAGTATATACTCATGTTTGACATCCTATGAGTCTAAGTCTTGAAAATCCAGAATGCTTATGAACATCTAATGCTCTAAAATAGTATGAATCATTTATAATTCCATGTCTCAGAATAGTGATGATAGCATTTCATGTAATGAATCACAATATGTTTCTCAGATCCATGATATAAGTTGTTAAATGATGAACACATGTATTTGGGGCCGAGGTCACAATTTATGTACATGTATACTTGGTCTCGAGGTCACAGAATTATGCATTTATAATTGGTCCAAAGGCCACAGTTGATAAATTTAGGCAAACAGGTGTACTCCCTCATATTCTAAAAAGGGAAACTTATGGTTATGACACTTAAGATTCAGTTCGGGATCCTCATGTCAGTTTCAGTATTCAGCTATGTATTATGTTATTGATTTGGGCTGCTCCTTTCCTCGGTCACCTTACAGCTATTTATTTCTTCCAATTAATTTTTCATACAAGTACAATTCCAATATACTTACGTCCTTTTTGCCCGGGGCTTGCATTTCACGATACAGGTACTAATTTACAGGATTAGGGATCTGTTCGTTAGAACCTCCTATGTATCAGCTACTTGGTGAGCCCCAGTCTCTTTCGGAGCGTCACCTTTACTTTCGTTATTCAATTATGTTAGAGAGTCAGGTATTTCGGGAGCCTTGTCTCGATAAACTGTCAGTATTTCGGTATTCTTCAAAGGCTTCATAGACTAGAGTATCAATCAGTCAATATTCTAAGATATTGTATTAGCCGTGTTGGCTACATCTTTATGTTCTTAGACTTATCTTAGTATTTCATAATTGATATCTCAATCAGAATTTTTCAGTGGCTCAATATGCTTATAAGTTATATTCTGCACAATTATATTCCAGCAGTTTAGTTCAGTCATGAATGGTTTGCTCGGTCCAATAGCTTGGGCATTAGGTGTCGTGTTACGCCCAGGCCATGATTCGGGGCGTGACAATAGACACTAATGTTTTCCATGATTCATGAATACCACGTAATTCTTTAAACGCACGTGCAAATAATCACACAGCATAAAAGAGCTTTTTGCACAAAATAAATTAGTGATTTTGCTGTTGAAATTTTCATATATATATATATATATATATATATATATATATATATATATATATATATAGAGAGAGAGAGAGAGAGAGAGAGAGAGTAAATAGAGTCTTACAAAGTATTATAAACGAAGATACAATATCTGTCATAAATTGGAAATTGAAAGGATTAAAGGACGATATAGAAAATAGAACATAGAATAAAATTTAAAAGACAAAATAAAGTGTGGGTACCATTAGGATAGTATATGAATAGACCAGAATATAACAAACAAATCAGAGAAATAAACGTATTAATAAGAAGTGTGAAAATGTAACAACCCGTTAGGTGGTTATGTGCAATTTGACCATTTTACCCCTGTTGATCCATTCCCGTACTTTAAGTGAGTGTAGTGAAAATTGAAGGATTTAGAATCCTTAAGTGAAAATATTTGATCAATAGTTGACTTTTGGGTAAACGGATCCTTTTTCGGAATTCCGTCGACTCCATGAGGTACGGAGGGTCAATTATGACTTGGTGGGATGGATGGTTCGATTCCCGAGGCATTTGGTTGCGTTTTGGGTACTTAGTTGAAAACTTAAATTATTTCATTTTGGGATTAACTTGGTAAATTAGGCGTCCGTTGTAAATTCCAAGGCTAGAGGTGAATTCGTAGCGTATTTTTATGTATATATATGGTATATGTATGTGGGGCCTCAGATTGATGTCGGGATTTCAGGAAAGACTTGTGAAAACCAAAGTTTTGTTGGTTCTGGTATGACTGCCATGGCGGGCTTTGTGCCTTAATAGCGGGGTCTCGACCGCCATAGCGAGAAGCTGGCATTTAATGATTATCCGCCGTGGCGGATGGTTTGGTCGCCATGGCGGGACCGCCATGGTTATCCTTGCGACTGCCGTGGCGGAATGACGGGAACAGAATCCCATTTATTCTCCTAAGTTCAAATTCATTAGAAAAACACTCCTAAAACCTATTTGAAGAGCTTAGAGAGGCGATTATTCAAGAACTTGGGGAATCATCCTTGAAGGTAAGTTCTAAACCATTATCTTGTTCATTCTCATTTCCTCTTTAAGTTTCCATGATAGTTTAATTTCTAAAAATGGTGGGTTGAAGACCTGTAATGACCCGCTAGGTCGTTATGGGAGGACTTAGTAAACTAGGCCTCCGTTGGGAATTCCGAGACAGCGGGTGAGTCCATAGCGTGTTTTTATGTATATGTGCATGTTTGATTTGTGTCCGTAGGGCCTCGGATTAGTGTTAGAATTTTTGGGTGAAAAACTAGTGGAAAAACCCAAGCTACTGGTCAAAATAGACCGCTGCAGCGGTTGTGGGACCGCTGTAGCGAGTCCGTCATAGCGGGTAAGGGGCAGACACCGCGGGGCAGGGGAAATTAATGAGGTCCGCCATAGCGGGACCGCTGCAGTGAGAAGTCGATCGCAGCAGCAGTCGATGATTTCTATGGCTAGGCCTAAAATACTCTTGAAAGGTAAGTCTTAACCCTTTAATTTGTCCATTCCATCATTATATTAAGTTCCATAATTAGTGTAAGATCCGCTAATGGTGAATGAAAGGACTAAAGCCCTAAAACTTAAGAAACCCTTGAATAATGAATAGGTTGGTGATTTTATTGTTGTTTATTGAGACTTAGGATTTCATAAAGATGGCGACTTTGGCATAAAAACTGCTTGTAAAAAGATTGAATTGATTAGAAAGCTATGAATTAGAATAGTATGATCATTGGGAGAGAGGTAATGATGAGTTCACCATAAGTGATAGTTCAACCAATTGGAAAGAGTAGAAATAAGTGGGTTTCCCTTTTCAAATTGTTGTATTGTTTGAGTAGATGATTCGAATACTCATGTAGTAGCGCTATATTTCTAGACTTTGAACGTTCCGAGGTGTTGCGGAAAGGAAATGCTCGCGTAGAATAGCTTGCATTGTTTCAGTTCTGCATTGAGGTAGGTTACTACGACTTGAATTAGACTTTGATTAGTTGATTGTATATGTTATGACACTGATAGGAGAAAGCATGATTAGGGCTTCGGACATAAAGTGTGGTTAGAAATTTCTAAGCTTGATATTGGTTGATTGATTTCGTGATGAACTATTATGAAATGATAAAGAAGAAGTTAATGAATACTCTTCTTGTTGACTTAGAGCAATCGCTTATTCATGCTATTGATGAATTGATTCTTGAGTTTTGATTGACTTACGACATGGTGACTTATGTTCCTTAATATTGATTTATTGATTGTTCACAATTCCTTATTGATTATTGGAACAGAAATACATTGAGATGAGAAAGAACATATAAATATGAAAAGGTACATTTGACGGGGGGTGAGGATGTGGCCTAGTTATAGGCTCGTGATCCGAGTTCATTTCCGGAGCGAGTGGTACATAGACACCATGGGTCCTCTGCAGGTCATGGCTATCTGGGCAAACAATATCATTTAGCATGTGTGTACGGATCTGTGATAGAGTGGAGATAATTCGTGAGTTACGGTTGCTTTGGTGATGACATGGGTTGAGTTACTTTTATTGATTATTGTTTGTGTGGGCTTATCTTATTTCAATGTGGGATAATTCTTGTTGATAATTTCATATGGTTATGTATTGTTGTGCCTATCTGTCTATTCTATTGATTTTATAATTTTATGCATGATACTAATCTTAGTCGGCCTATGATATCTACCAGTACATAGTGTTTGTACTGATACTATCTTGCTTCATTCTTTTAGGTGCAGATTGTGATCCAGCGACATCTACCAGACCTCATATTTAGTGTGAGGGCATTTTCGATAGATTTGAAGGTGAGCTGCTATCCATGCCAAGCCGCCTGAAGATCTTCTTTTATTGATGTATATTTCTATTCCAGACATTATTTCTGTTATTTCAGACATTTGTTATTTCCTTAGACAGTTTATGATTTAAAGTCCCTGTATGATGACTTTCGGATTTTGGGATTGTAATAGTTAGACTTCCGCATTCGTTATTTATTTATGACATGACTACACGTTTTGGGTGATTATTATTTTGTTATATCCTTGATTTGTCTAAAAGTGGTTAAGCAATTGGTAATCGATTGGATGGTTGGTTAAGTAGATAGTTCACCCACTAGGGGATTTGTATGGGTGCACTCACGGCTACTTGGGTCGTGACAAAATTAGTATTAGAGCCCTATATTCTTCAATCTCATTGTACAAGGACATGTCTAGTAGAGTCTTGCGGATCGGGATGGAGACGTCTGTACTTTTCTTCGAGAGGCTATGAGACACTAGCAAAATTCAAATTCTTTCTTTCTTTCGTTCTACTTTATTCCAATTGGTATCTGGATGATTCAAATTGGTATCTAACTTTTCTTTCTATTCTCTCACAGATGGTGAGGACTCGCGCGGGCAAGAAGAAACAACTAATCGAGGTACCGCGCCGGCCGGCGCGGCGCAATTATGCGGTGGAGGATCTTAAGCATCTTGAAAATCTTGATTAACTTCATCTTTTTCTGAACTATTTACTAGAGATATCTCTAGATTGGGATTTTTTTATTACATGTTTGTCTTGATTCTCGTTTTCTTGAAAGAATTTCTCTAAGGTCTGTTTGACTATATCTTCAATCTTTTTTTATTTTTTTATTTTTTAGAAATTATACTTTTCCTGTTTAATACTCTCTCCTTGTACAAATGTTTTGGGTAGTCGTCGTCTTGTCTAGGTTGATGAACCTTCATCTTCACTTTTTGTCAAAGTGATGAACTATTTTTCATCAACGGATTTGATTACATGTTTGTCTTGATTCTCGTTTTCTTGAAAGAATTTCTCTAAGGTCTGTTTGACTATATCTTCAATCTTTTTTTATTTTTTTATTTTTTAGAAATTATACTTTTCCTGTTTAATACTCTCTCCTTGTACAAATGTTTATCTTGTCGATATAGTGGATTTCACTGCATTTATTGGGGAATCCACACCCTTCTCATCCATTTTATCTTGAGATGAAAAACTCTGTTGTTGTGAATTATCAACCTTCTGAGTTTGTTGAAAACAACACTGCGTCTGTGATTGGCCTAATTCAAACTTTATAGCCTGGAGCCTGTGTTCTAATATTTTTATCTGTTCTACAAGTCTTATCTTCTCTTGTATCAAAATCATGTTCTTCTTATTTAGCCTCTTGAACGCCTCACCCATTGATAATGGAATCCGAGGACAACCAATGAGGGACGGTCATATTAAAGTTTACAAGTCATTTTCTGATGTAATTGAAGGCAAAGAGGGAAGATTTCGTGAGGCTCGCTTTGGCAAACGAGTCGATTATTCAGACGTTCGTCATTGTCGTGGGTCCTTCAACTTTCATTACATCGATGTGGATTGCCTCGTGAAATAGCACTAGAACTTTTTTAGACATTTGTAATTCGTGGTCTAGTTAGACAACATCTTGCTTCGAACATAGGATTTGCTAAGAGTAAAATTCGAGAAAAAGAGCTGATTTTATGGGAAATCCTTCAAGAAGTTATGCAGGGATAGCCTGTATTGCTGAATAGAGCGCCCACTCTGCATAGATTAGGCATACAGGCAAAAATTATTTTGCCTGTATCTTTCTAATTATTGTATTAAGGGGTCTTTTTCGGGTTTTGTCTGAGTGCTCGAGAAATATAATAATTTTTTCCTAATATACCCCTAGCATAATCTAATGCTTCTATAAAATCACTAAACCTTTAAAAAGAGGTTTTTCTAGATCTTTTATTTAATCTACAACTTCTAACCAAGTTTGAAAAACGTCATTTGTCTTATCGTGTATTACCATGTAATATTTAAATATTTTTTCTTGGCTTTTTTCTGTAAAGTATTGACATAGAGCATTTACGGCTGTCATAAAGTATTTAGTGTCTTTTTTATGGTATGTTATACATAAATTATCTACCAAATATCTTTGTTGTCTATCTATTATACATTCTGTTAAAATTTTAAATGACATATTTGAAGGCAGAAAAAATATTAAATTATATTTTCCAAACCATATTCTGTCCATATTAGTCTCGTCTACTCAGGCTTGTGGTTTGAATCTAAGATTACCTAACATTATTTGAGTATATGTGTCTGAGGGTGAGGCTTGGATGCCTTTTCCCTTGTCTGCAGGCTTGGGGGTTGTTGGTCTTATGCTGTAAATATAGAACATGTCTATTAGTTGACAGTAATTTTTAACCTACTTAACTGGTCTGCTAAATTATTATCTTCCCCTTTGATATGTTCAAATGTTAGGTTATAGATTGATATAGTATCAATAAAAGTTAACCATCTCCTTCTAATACTATTCTTTTCATTTATTTTTTTTGTGAAACTTAACTATGGCTTCACAATCAGTTCTAATTAATATTTCAGGTTTGTTTAAAATATACAGTCTAAAACTATTTAATTCATAGATTACAGCTAATATTTATGTGTCTGGGCTGCTCATATTTCCTTTTCTTTATACTTACCACTTTGGTAAGCACATATTTTTTCTTCACTTTTATCACTATATTTATTGGGTTTAGCTTTTAAAATTGCTCCCCATCCTTCGAAACTTTGATTTGTTTCTATAATTAAATAGTCTGTTTCTAATGGCATATTTAAATCAAGAATATTTTTTATTTTTCTTTAATTTTTATACTAATTTAATATCTTCTATATTGAAATGTTTTTGTCTTGTAGAACTTGTCTTAGAATATAAAGGTCTTGTTATTTGGCCTAAGTCTTTTATAAAATTTCTTGCATAATTTACTATTCCTACAAACTTTTGTAATTCTTTAAAATTATCTAATCTGTCTGGCATTTCTAAAGCTTTTTTAGCTATATGGGGTTGTAATTTAATTTTTCCATCCCCTAAGACTACTCCTAGGAAATTTATATTATTTTTACATAATTTCATCTTCTTTTTGCTGATTATTATTCCGTTATCTACAAATAGTCTAAAAATCGTATGTAAATGTCCTAAATGTTCTTTAATATCTCTGTTAAATACTAATATGTCATCTACATATACTAAAACAAATCTTTTATATTCTTCGAATATACTATCCATTTTTCTTTGGAAAATAAATGGAGCTGTCTTTAATCCAAATGATATCACTAACCATTCAAAATGTCCTTTAGTACAAGTAAATGTTGTCCATTCTATCCTTTATTCATGCATTTTTACCTGCCAATATCCTGATTTACAATCAAATTTGCTAAATATTTTCTATCCTTGTATTCTATTTATTAATTCTGTTTTATCAGGTAGTTTATATCCATCTGTTTTAGTATTATGATTAAGTCTTTTATAATTTATTAGCATTCTAGATTTTCCTCTTATTATTTCACTATGATTTCTTACCGTAAAAGTTGTTGACCTATGTTTAGAGGAAGATCTCCTTATTACTCCCAAACTCATTAATTCTTTAATCTGAGTCTTAAAATCTTCCAAATCTTGATTTGTGGCTTCTATTGAGGCTGTTTTTATTATGTATTCTGAGTTTATTATGTCTAATTTGCATACAATCTTATTATTTTCCCAATGATTTTGAGGTTTTTTCTCCGGTTATTTCAATTTCATCTAGTATCTTTATTATGTTGTCTAAATCTAAATTATTCCTATTTTTTCTATTCCTGTTTTAAAATTATATAATTTTGTCTCTACGTCTATCAGAGTATAATCTTTTTCTAATATATCTCTGTCCTCATTATCTTCTAAGAACAAAATTTGGATTCTACTTTTGTTTTACAACATGTATTGTTATCTTTACAATCTTCACAACACTTATCTTGTTTCTTTTGCAGATTTTTAGGATTTGCAATCTAGATCGTTATATTTTTTGCTTTGGTTTCAATTTTTGTTGTTTGTACCAGTGTATGAGTAATGTTTTTAAAGAAGATTACCCCATCTCTAGTAAGCAAACAACTACCATTATTATGTAATATGAAACTTAATCCTAATACAAAGTCTACATTTATATTTAAGTCTCTTACCCATATTTTGTCTATCTTGTAGCTAGGCTTCTAGAGTTCTAAGCATGTATTTACAAAGCTAATTTGAGATCTATCAACATAATGTCTATATATATTGTGTGTTCCGTCCATTTGCATTGCTTCGACTGGTTTTCCTACGGTTTTAATTAAATTTGGTGGAACTATCTTTTTATTTATTATATACCTTGTACATCCTGAATCTACTAATGCCAATGTTTCTATTTCGTAGTCCTCTATTTTAATTCTTGCAAGTATTTTTATTGTACTTAATTTTTTTTTACCTTCATTACATACAGATGCATCGTAATCTTCTATATTCATTAATCTTCTTCTTCATCTTGTATTGGTTCGGTTTTGTTTTCTTCATGTTCTTCAATTTTTTGTTTCCCTTTTTCTAATTTTTGTATTATTCTTTCTAACTCGTTTATTCTTGTTTCTAATGTCATTACTCTCAAATTGATTATAGGGTCACGTATCTCTTTATATTTTTCTTCTCTATTTACTTTTGTTTCGAATTCTTTTTCTATACACATAATCCATCCTTCTAAATAACATATTTTACACTTAGCCCTTTATCTTTACTAGGGTACCATGTACATATAAAACACTGGTTACTATCTAATCCCTTATTTCTTTCAAATTCATGACTACATTCTTTAGAGATATTTACTAATGTGCTTGCTTGTATTTATTCTAAATTCAATTTTTCTAATCCTATCTCATTTATTAATTCTTCTTCGTCTGAATGTGATGAGTCTATTTGGGTTTTTTCTTCTGTATCTACACTTACTATAGAGTATATACTTTCATTACTAGACATATATTCATCTACATTTATTAGAGTTTCTTGAAAGTCTTCTATTAACTGTGAATTTCTTGTTTTATTATTGATTCTTTTTGAGCAAGTATTTGCTAGGTGTTCTATACTTTCACAAGTAAAACATTCTAATTTATTTTTATAATTTCTCTCTGTTCTATATTTTCTAACATGACTATGTCTATTCAAGTAAGGCATTCTAGCTGATGATTTTCTAAGATCATATTTCTTTCTGCTATATCCTTTATTATATTGTGGTTTATACTTTCTATTTTTTTTCTTTTTATAATTATATTTATCATAGCTTTGAGTTGTGTATACTCTATTTTTGCAAAAACTCATTTCATTTTGTTTTAACTATTTCTATATTTTTATATGTGTACATTTTCTTGTAATATTTCCATTATGTGTTGTATTTTGTGTCCTATAGACCATCTTGTATTCAAATTTTGTATTACTCCTTCTCTTTTGTACCATCTATCTTCTATTTGTCTGCCTAGAGCTCCTAGTAATTTATTAAATAACTTTTTTTCCAGTTCTTGATCAAAAGCGTTCCCGCTAAGGGGTTGTTTGGTAGGAGGGATAGGATGGGTTGGATTATTAATCCAATGAGATTAGAATTAATCCTATGTTTGGTTGGTGGGATAACTTTTTAATATCCCATCCAATCTCATGTAGATGGGATAAAAGGTGGGATTAGTAATCCCACATAAAGGATGGGATTAGTCCCATCTTATCTCACCCAATCCCATCTACATGAGATAACTTATCCTCCTACCAAACGACCCCTAATAGTGCAATAGTAAAAATAGTCTGTCAAGAATTTCTTGATATGAAACCAACTATTTATACTCTAACTATTCTAATTTTATTAATGTATTTTTTTGTAATATGATTAATTCACTATTTGAGTCTTCTCCTGTTATTAAACTATGAATTTATTTGTAAAGTTATAAGGGTTTGGTCCCATAGCTACTAAAGCTTGAAATTCTTAGGGCAGTTCAGACTTATAAGCTTCCCATAATCCTTTTATTGATTCTCCTAAAAAAGTTTCCATATACTTATACATAGTTTTTGCAGCTGCATCTTGATATGTTTTTAAATAGTCTGCTACTACTATTCATTTGCAAAGCTCTATCACTGAGTTCCACATTTGTGGATCATGAGCTGCTATATTTAGCATTTTGCTTTTATTACCTCCTTCTTGTAATCTAATGGGCTCTTCAATTGGCATCCTTTTTCCTGCCGGTTTTATACTTTCTGTTGCTATTTCTTGACCTATTCTATATACTCTTCTTCTAGGTACATTTCCTGTACTAATGTCTACCGTATTTTGTTGGGTCGTTCTCTGAAATGGGCTAGAACCAGTTGACTTCATTACTTAAAAGTTGGCTTATTATTGAATCCAATTCTGTTTCTTCCTCACTATCTTGGATTTCTCCTAGAATTTTATCAAGACTTTCTAATTTCTTTCGTGAAATACTCTCTGCTCTATATTCCCAATTGTCTGTTCTTAGTTCACATTTTTTACAATGTTCTTCTGTCTCTCTTAATGTTGATCTTCCTAATTTAAATCCTTTACACTTGAAGGTCACATTTTATATTTTTTAATGGTTTTGTAACAACCTGTTAGGTCACTTTTGGGAGCTTTGACCATTTGACCCTTGCTAGTACCTTCCCAAGAATAGAAATGAGCTTAATAAGAACTCAAAAAGTTAGAAGTCTAAAAACTGAAACTTGATTTTTTTGTTGTTGCGCATGGTTTGAAACTTGTTGTATATTCACTAGGGCGGTTGGTAAATTAGACCTTTGCTGGGAATTCCGAAGCCACGGGTGAGTATGTAGCATGCTTTTATATATATATGCATGTTTGGTTTGTGTCTGTAGGGCCTCGGGTTGGTATTGGGATTTTGTGTGAAAAACCAAAGCTCACTGGTCGATTTGGACCGCTGCCATTACAGTGGGTCCGCCGTCTTTGGGGCGAGGGTCGCCGCCGTGGAAATGTGGAAATTAAATGAGGTCCATTATAGTGGGACCACTCCCGCTATAGCGAGACAGCCGTAGCGAACGTAGACCGCTGCAAGCAAAACTGACTTTTATACTGTGAAATTTTGAGTCATTCCTCACTTTATGTAATAACCTGTTTAGTCGCTATAGCCTTTCGATATTTTCACCCTTTCCCGAGCATTGATTAGCTCATTTTCACCTGAGGGGACCGTTAGCACGCTTCTCGAGGTGTCTAGACCGAATTCGGGCAACCTTTGTGAAATATAGGCTTAAAGTGAAAAACGGTTGACCTAAAGTTGACCTTTGGGTAAACAGACTTTTTTCGAAATTCCGTCGATTTCGAGAGGTCCGAATGGTCGTTTAGAACTTGTGTGTGTATTTGGTTCGGTTCTCAATGCACTCGGATGCATTTTGGGACTTGGGTTGGGAAATGAGAATTAAGGCATTAGGGGTTGACTCGGTCAATGAGACCTCCGTTGGGAATTCCGAGGCCACAGGCGTGTTCGTGGTGTGTTTTTATGTGTGTCTATGTGTCTGGTATGTGAGCAGATGGCCTCGAGAATTAGTCAAAAAATCGGATCAAATTGTGATACTTGGGAGAGTTTTTGGGGTTTGGCGCCGTTAGCGGCGGCACCGCGGCAACAAGACACGGAATGGCACGCGGGAGTGGGCCCAAGGCTTTTTGCCTTGATCGCTAAAACGGTCGTGTGACCGCTGAAGCGGCTCAACTGGGACTATCCCAGTGCCGCTAAAGCGGGTGACGGGCAGTTTGTAAAATTAACGAAGTGTTAAAAGCCCTTAGACCCTCATTATTTCCTATTTCGAAATTAGAGCTTTGGGGAATAGTTCTTGGAGGTAAATCTTGTTTGTTCCTTTACTCTTCCTTTAATCATAATCATCTTGGATTCCCCCTTCCCTTTTATAATCCCTTAGTGATGGAAGTTGAAAGAGGGTTTTGATGAATTTTTCCTTAGGCTCATTAATGAGGAAATTGATGATGTTTATGTTAGATTTTGATGAATTTAATCATATATCTTCCATTTCTAATGTTGAGTTTCGGAATCAAAGAGTTAGGGTTTATACCCAAATTGGGGTTTTTTGCTTGAAATCAGAAATTAGGCTAATCCTTGTGTTAAATCAGCAATTAGTGGTTGGGTTATAATCACCTAGTGCTTAATTTGGTATTTTCCTTCTGAATTTCGCGTTTTGCCCTTGTGGGCCCGTTTCTCCAATTTCTAGGGTTAGAATTATCCTAATTTGAATAGTAGAAATATTAGTATCATTCTTCATAATTTCTAATTTAGAATTCGATTATGCTTAGACTACTTTGGTTCTGAGGTTCAACAGAAAGGCAAGGCAAAGGAGTGAGCTGTTGGTATTGCGGTTCGACCATCAAGGTAGGTTATGGCTTACCTTTGGTAAGACTTCGTATAGCGAAACACATATTTAGATTATATTGTCGGAGACAGTATGTGAACTTTCGGGTATGAAGTTGGGTTGGATATTGCCTTAGGTTGGGCCCTGTTGTGTGTTGGGACTAGCCATCCCGTTGTGTTATGTTTGATTGTTCTATTGTGTTGGCTTGATGCCATGAGTTGTTGATAGATTTTGGATTCTGTTTATCGTCTTGATTCCGATATTGTTGGCATACCCACTGTTGGTATTGTGATTCGAATATATTGTTGGCGTACCCATTGTTGGTACTTGTGATATTAAGCATGATTATTGATGTTGATTCATGCATTGCACGCACTCTCGTTGTCATTATACATTGTTGGTAGTCTGATTATAATGGATAAAAATCTTTTACTTGAGTGACATGAGATGGCTAATGTCCGATGTTTATCCCGGAATCGTTGATCGAGTGAAGTTAATACTTGATAAAACTCTTTTACTTGAGTGACGTGAGATGCCCGATATCCAGTGTTAGTCCCGGAATCGTTGATTGCATGGCCGATATTCGATGTTAGTTCAGAAATCGTTGATAGTGCATGGACTTCGTGGGTCCACCAGGGTGGTGTCGGTGAGAACCCCCCCCCCCCTCCCCCTCCCCATGGGAAAAGATTCGGGATCCCGTCTATCTGTTGGGCAAAGATCCGAGATGGGTGGCACTTAGACTTTCTCGAGTCACACTGGGTTGTGCTACCGAGATATCGATATTTCCATCCGGAGTATATGTGTACACAACATTTGCATGGCATTACATTGCATTCATACACTACTGCATTGCATTGCATTATGACTTGATTTGAGATTTTGGTGTTGTATTATGATGTTGTATTTGGATTGGATATATTCAGTCTTGGCACATTTGGGATTAGAACCTTTACATAGGGGATGACGGATACTTGGGTTTGATTACATTGACTTATACTTGTTGGTTTATCTACTTATCTGCTTTATTAGCTGGGTTATGTTAGCTATGCTTAGTCGGCCGATGCCTACCAAGATCTGATTGTATGACCGCACTTGCTGCATTCTTTTATGAATGCAGAGTATCAGGTTGGATCCACTTCTATGACGCGTGGCTGATAGTCACTTTAGCTTTCTCTTCGAGTCTCTAGGGTGAGCATGGTCGTCCTCTGCCTTGAAAACTTTTCTATCCTTATGTCTTATTCTATTCAGAGACATAGATACTTTATGTATCAGTATTCCAGAGTTGTATTATTTCCCTTTTAGATTCTCTTGTGTTATTCAGACTAGACCCTGGGGGTGTTATTATCATTCCGCGCTATTCTACTATATATATATATATATATATATATATATATATATATTGTTGGGTTGAGGGTTCTCTTACCAAGGCGGAAAGGTAAGTGCCTGTACGGCTTAGGCAAAATAGGTCGTTACACTTTACACCAAAAAACAATTCCCAAGAAATACTAAGGCAGTTTTGTTAAGGCTAGGGCACCACTCGTCATCAAGGTAAGTCTCAATCTTTATCTTCATTCATTCTATAATCATCTTAAGTCCCTACATCATCTAAGGTTCTTTAATGGTGAATTTAAAGGTTAGAACCCTAGAATTTATGAAAACCTTGAATAATGAATGGGTTTTTTATTCTATTGTTGTTTAATCATCTAGGAGTATAGATTATCACTTCCTTGGATGAGAATTTGATTACTAATGGTGGAAATTGTTGATTGAAACTTAGGGTTCCAATAAAAATAGAAACTTTAGCCTAAAAACTTTTTGAAAGGGGATGAATTGATTAGAAAACCTATGAATGGGAACAGTAAGGTGGTTGGGGTTGATTTTATGATGAATTCACACTTAGTGATAGTTCACCCATTTGAAAAGGGTAGAAGTAGTTGGGTTCTCTTCCGCAATTTTTGTTTGTTTGAGTAGGTAGTCCATTACTCACTTAGCGCTATGATTGCTAGGCTTTGAACATTCTGAAGCTTTGCTAAAGGGGAAAGCTATTGCAGAGTGATTGCATTGTTCCAGTTCGGCTTTGAGGTAGGTTATGGTCTACTTGAGTTAGACTTTGATTAGTTGAATGTATATGTAATAGAATTGATGGGAAAAAGCATGTATAGGTCTTCGAACATGAAGTCTGGTTGGAAATTCCTAGATTGGTACTGATTGATTGATTGTATAGGCTGGTCGCCATTACTTTATGTACTGAACCTAAGGTAGAATTGTTGTGATATGAGAAGAAAGGAGTTAAAATTTACTCTTCTTGTTATTGAGAAGATTTCATATTCATATTGATTGATGAGCTGATTTGTTGAGTCTTGATTTATTTATGGCATAGTGCCTTGTGCTCTTGACTTTGATATTGTTGATTGATCCTATTCTTTATTTACTGATGAACTGGAAATAAGTTAAGAAACACATTGTGATGAAAAATAAAGTGTGTGTGTGTGTCTCTCTCTCTCTCTATATATATATATGTGTATGTGTGTGTGTGTGTGTGTGTGTGTGTGTGTCTGTGTGTGTGTGTGTATACATATGTGTGTGTGTGTGGGGCCTACTGATGGGCTCGTGATCCGAGGTCAGTTCCGGAGCGAGTAGTACATGGACACCATAGGTTCCTTGCAGGTCCTGACTATTTGGGGAAACATTATCATTTAGCATGTGTGTACACGGTTGAGACACTCTCATTATGCATTGCATTGCATCGCATCGGACTCATATTATTTTTGTTGTTGGCTGATGACGAAATTTATATCAATTCGGTAATAGATTGATGGCTGAATTTATCTTATCCATGTGTTGGCTGGTTTCTATTGATGACATTACTTGGTTATGTGTTTTTGTGCCTACCTGTCTATCTTATTAATGTTATGAACGTATGCATGATACTAATCTTAGTTGGCCTATGATATCTACCGATACATAGTGTCTGTATTGATACTACCTTGCTGCACTTTTATTTAACTGCAGATTGTGTGCCAGCAACATCTTCCAGACCTCATATCTAGCTTGAGGCCATGTCCCATTCAGATCAGAGGGTAAGCTTCCATTCATGCCACGCCGCATGAAGATCTCTCTTTGTTGATGTCTATTTTTACTCCAGACATTGTTTATGTTTATAGATAGTTATCTATTCTTTATATAGTTTTGTTTTAGAGTCTTTGTATGATGACTTTCGGATCTTT
This sequence comes from Lycium ferocissimum, assembly GCF_029784015.1. Classification (NCBI taxonomy): domain Eukaryota; kingdom Viridiplantae; phylum Streptophyta; class Magnoliopsida; order Solanales; family Solanaceae; genus Lycium; species Lycium ferocissimum. The sequence continues at coordinate 58,075,438 of NC_081342.1, read as the reverse complement.
GGGGTTGTAATAGTTAGATTTCCGCGCTTTTATTTATTTATGGCATGACTATTCAAGTTTATGATCTAATTCTAGTTATTGATTTATAAATTGTTAAATGGTTTGATAATTGGGTAAGGGGATGGTTCGCCCACAAGGAGATTTAGTGTGGCTGCCACTCACGGCTATTTGGGTCATGACAAAGTTGGTATCAGAGCCCTAGATTCATCGATCTCGTTGTATAAGGACATGTCTAGTAGAGTCTTACGGATCGGTACGGAGACATATGCACTTATCTTCAAGAGGCTATGGACATTAGGAAAATTTCAAATTCTTTCTTTCGTGCTACTTGATTCCAATAAGTATCTGGATGATTCAAATTGGTATCTGACTTTTCTTTCTATTCTCTCATAGATGGTGAGGACTCGTGATGCGGCAGCAGCAGTAAATGAGGTACATGTACCGGCTGCTAGGGCCACAGTTCGTGGTGGAGGCCAGGCCAGGGGTCATGGCCATGGCAGAGGCAGGGGAGCAGCAGCACCAGCCAGGGGCGGGCTCCTGCAGCTAGTCAGGCTCGTGTTGAGTTCCCTGAGCCTCAAGTAGTTCCGGATGAGGCAGCAGAGTTTGCAGCAGCACCAGCTCAGCCAAATATTATAGCTCCTCCAGTGTTGTCAGACGTCATGGTTCAAGTGTTGAACCTGCTGAACGGGTTAACAGAGGTAGGTGTGTTACCAGTCAATCGTCAATCCAGGTGCTCAGAGTGTGAGAGTGGGTGATCCGGCTTCAAGCGGAGTTCGTGCTCTTGGGTTACAGCATGCTACAGCTGTGGCTTCTCATTTGGACAAGGCTCTAGGACTAGAGGTATTTCCTAGACCAATGGGAGGTCAGATGATGACCGGGGATGAGCATGATTTATTTTGGAGGTTCACTAAAATGAAGCCTCCAGAGTTCTATGGCACTGAGGATGAGGATTCTTATGAGTTCATCATGGACTGTCATGAGAGGCTCTATAAGATGGGGGCAGTGGAAAAGTACCTTGTTGAGTTTGTGACATTCCAGCTCTTGGGTGATGTCAAGTTATGGTGGAGGGCTTTTTTGGAGTACAGGCCAGCGGGATTGCCTCTATTGACATGGACTCAATTTTATCATGTGTTCTTAGAAAAGTAAGTTCCTCCCACCTTGAAGGACCGAAGGCGTGATGAGTTCAATAATATTGAGCAGGGTAATTTATCGGTGGCCACTTATGAGACTCGATTCCACGTCATTGTTATGCCCTCACTTGTGCACTGCGGGGAGAGAGATAGGGGATTTGTGAAAGGGTTGAACATTGCTCTGCAGTTATCAGCTCTTCAGCTTGCGACCTCAGGTGCTTCCTTTCAGGAAGTGGTGGATCATGTTAGGACAGTCGAAGGTGTTAGGCAGGATGGTTATAACAAGTACGCGGAGAAGAAGGCCCGAAAGGGTGGTAGTTTCAGTGGCTCTTTCTCTAAGGGCCGCAGTTCCCATGTCTATTCGAGACGCCTGCGGTCGGTCACCATGCAAGCCGGTTGGAGGCCCGTCGGGGCCGATCGATCTTATTCCGGTCGGTGCCTAGGGGTTCGCAGGGCCGGAGGCTCCGCATTATGGTAGTTATTCGACTTCGTCAGTTTCTGTTCAGCGTGCGACACTAGACCGTGAATGCTTTGAGTATGGTGAGATAGGGCATTTCAAGAGAAATTGTCCCATATTTAGGCAAGGTGGCCAGGGTGCTCAGTTTTAGGCACCCAGAGCTCCAGCATCAGGTAGAGAGGGAGGATCGTATGGTGGAAATCGTGCTCAGATTGGGCATGGAGGTCGCCACAGGGGGTAGAGGTGGCAGCCGCGAAGGGCGGATTCGGTCCGGTAGAGGTTGACATCGGCCCGGCCCGAGGCGGGCTCGGGCGGGACGATGTGTTGATCGCAATGGCTCGCAGGCTACTGGCGGACGAGTTCAGTGTTATGCTTTTCCTGGCAGGTCGGAGGTAGAGGGCTCTGATGCCGTCATCACAGGTAATAGCTTAGTCTGTCATCGGATGGCTTCTGTATTGTTTAACCCAGGTTCTTCATTTTCTTATGTGTCTACATATTTCTACAGTCATGATATGATGCAGCGTGATTTGCTTGATGTCTCACGACAGGCTACGTATCTACTCCAGTTGGAAACTCCGTGGTTGTAGATAGTGTTTTTCGATCTTGTATTATCACACTTATGGGATATGGCACCTGGGTTGACTTAGTGATTCTAGACATGGTAGATTTTGATGTCAGCATTGACCAGCATTTTAAAAATTTAAGAATTTTCTTTAATAACATTAGAGAAAATGATTTAGTCTTATCAAAAAATAACTATAGTCTTTTTCAAATTAGCATCCGATTTCTTGGGCACAATTCTAGCAGGGAACAATTGTCCCTATTCAAAGGTCATCCAATTTGCTGACTAATTTCCCGATCAAATCTTAGACAAAACCCAGCTCCAGAGATTCTTAGGTTGCGTTAATTATGTGTCTGATTTCATTCCCGGAGTTAGCAATCTATTAAAACCTCTCCATGACAAGTTAAAGAAACCTCCACCTCCATGGACCAACATCCACAGCAATGTTGTCAATAAAATAAAATTGAAAGGCATACACCTTTTTTGTTAGTCTCTCCCTGATCCCTCTGCATTCAAAATAGTTGAAACAAATGCCTCAGATATTAGTTATGGTGGATTTCTAAAACAAACGAACAAAGATAAAGAACATATCAATGCATTTGCATCCTAGCATTGAAATAATTCTCAGCAGAATTATCCCACAATTAGAAAAAAAAAATTGACAACTGTCTTATGCATCTCAAAATGTCAAGCTAATCTACTAAATAGGAAATTTCTGTTACGAATTGATTGTAAAGCCGCAAAATCAGTTTAAAGATGTACAAAATCTTGCCTCAAAATATATATTTGCTAGATGGAAAGCTATTTTATCTATTTTTGAATTTGATATATAATATATTAAAGGAACTCATACTCTATTCCAAAAAATTTCACTATGAAGTTCTTGCAGGGCAGATAAAATGACTAGGAAAAAGAAAAAACTTTCACAATTTCCGACCCTTCCTCCTCAAAATGAAAACAAACCAGAGGCTATCTCCAGACAACCACAAGACATTATTTCCCAATAGCAAGTTGTTACCGCATAGCAAGAAAATTCAGTTTCCTCCAAGCAACTTTCAAAAGATGCAGCAGGACCAAGCCAACCAAGATATCAAACTCCAGTAGACTATGCCATGAAGGAGATTGCCAAGTCGTATCTTTTGAAAAATACAGAACCAATTTCAGTCTCTAGTATGCAAAACTGGGCAGATCTAGTTGAAGAAGAAGAATCTCAACTAGCTCAAGCTACATCTATTCCTTAGACATATAAACATTCCAAACAATGGTGTCAACTCATGGGATTTAAAATCACCATGACTGGCACTAACAGAAGACAACTAAGTCATAAATATTTCTTTTTAAAAAAAATGAATGTTCCAATGTGGCGGCCCAAAGCCACACATCTTCTTCTCATCTTGTGGTTGCTAAAAGCACCACAAAGAAGTCAGTGGATGTTGTAAGCCTTATCTCACACATTTGATGTTCCACCAACATCTTATAACACACAAGTATGGTACATTTGGTACCCGACCAAATAATCTCTCAAAGACCACAACCCATTTCTTGACAAAGGATCCTCATACATTGATGACCCAATTTATTATAAAAATGAAAAGTGTCTGTCTACCCACTTACTAAATTGAGCGAGCTGCGGCTTTCAAACCCCAAGAAGTGGCTAGACAAATACCTAGCCCTTCGGTAAGAATTTTATTCAAAGACTCCTCCATTTACCCAGAAATTTTATGAATTCATTCTTACATATACCAGGTCCTTTTTGTTCAAGCCCAATAAGGATAAGCAAACTCAGACATACGTTACTCATACTACGGTGTAGATTGCTAAATAATATCGCCAAAGGAATGGGGCATGCACCCTTACCAAATACAAAAGATTTTTCCAGTTTTATGAACCTCAATTTTACAATTATTATGACTACCAAGCAGCCTGGATGAATGCATTCACCTTTCAGAATGACCTAGACAAACATTCTTGGTTTATCCTTTGGGGGAAACAACTAGCATATGAATTCCCTCAGTGGTTTTTACATCAATGGTGGGTTGTATATGGTCACAAAATTGAGACCCTCCCTCCCGCAGTAAGGGAAGAATATGAATATTTTTTCACGGGTTTTTCAATGAGAACCCAAGTGTCTATGCTCATCAAATTTTCTCATAGCTTTCACATCCGTGGATGAATTTCCCCGAGAAGTTTGCCTTCCATAAACCGAAAGGACATAAAGGACTACCATGGCTAACCCCTCCGCACCATTCTAAATGGTACAAGAGTTGGAACCCATCCGGCTTACAAGCCGGCGGTGGAGAAATGATTTCTAAATAATCATGATATCTATCTCCAATAGATGCCGCCAGTTTTCATTTTTACAACAGAAATCTATTACGGCTCGCACAATTGCCTTGACTCGATGTAGGAGATTTTATCCAATGGATGGAAGAGATGCTTCAAAAAACTAAAGCTAAGATTCCCAGTAAAAAATCATAGACATCAAAAGAATCTAGATCAGAAGATGAAAAAAATGACCCTGATTTAAGCATTTTAAAGGATGATCAAGTTGATGACATCAACAAAGCTGATATAACGACCCATTTGGTCATTATAGTGATTTTGACCCATTTATTGCCGTTGACCATTTCCCCGAGACCTATTAATACAATTTTGACCGTGTAGGACGGGTGGTACGGCTTCAGCGATCGTGCAAGATTTATGATGTCTTTTGTAATATAGAGCCTTAAAGTGAAAAACATTTGACCAATAGTTGACTTCTGGGTAAATAGTTGACTTTTGAGTAAACGGACCTTCTTTGAAAATAGGTCGATTCGAAAATGTGGATGGTCGGTGTGACTTGGTGGATGTTCGGTTCGATTCTAAAAATTGCTTGGGAGCGTTTCGAGTTATTGGTAGAAAGTTAGTATTTGGCCATTGGGTGTTGACTCCGGGGCCATTGAGTGTTGACACTGTGCCAAATAAAACCTCGGGTCGAGATTTAAAACGTTAGCCGAGTCCGTAGCGTGTTTTTTTGCGAGAATTCACAAGCCAGGCGTATCTATGAGGTCTCGAGTTATTATCGGATTTTGGGATTGAGATAGTGAAAAACAAGGATTTTTACCGTGTCCGTGTCCGCCGTAGAGAGACACCGGATGTCTTCGCAGCGGACCGCGGTCTTTGGCCGAGGGCTCCACGGCGGGGTGAAGGAATTGTGAAGAGTCGCCACGGTGGTAACTGCGTGGCGGACTCGTGGCAGGCTCCGTCGTAGGGGGAGACGATTATCCGCTACTTAGTGTGTGAGGACCCGCTTTCTTATTTAATGCTTAGTAGAAACCATTCATTTCCTATCTCTTCATTATTAGTTTTTAAACATCCTTTGAGGCGATTTGGAGAATTCTTGGCTGATTTCTCTTGTGAGTAAGTTCCTTAACCTTAAATCCATTCATTTACCTTTCCCACTAGCTTGAATGCGTTGTAGTCTCTATAGAACTAAAGCGGGAAGATGGGTTTTGATGTCTATTTCATTATTTGAGTTAAAAAGTCTTCTAAATGAAAATTGTTGGTAGATTTGACTAATTTAAGTATAGAATTTGATGATTTAATAACAAAATAGGCTTGAATCTTCCATTATTGTTGATGAAATTGAAGATTGAAAGTTAGGGTTCATACCTAAAATTGGGGTTTTCACTTTAATTCCGAATTTGGCTTAATCTTGAGTTAATCTAGCAATTGATTTATGGGTTTTGGTTATCTAGAGCATGAATAACCTATTCCTCCTTTGAATATCCCATTATACCCTTATGGGTCCGTTTCCCCGTTTTTCAAAGTTAGAATTGGACCTAAATTAGAAGTATAGCAATATAGGTATTGTTCTACTTGATTTCTAATGTAGAATTCGAATATGGTTAGACTTTGAGTATTTGGAGGTGCAAAGAACGGGCAAGGCTAAAGTTGACGGTTCGTGGTTTCTGTTCGGCATTCCGAGTAGGTTACGACTTACCATAGCGGTTAGACTTCCGTTAGCAAAGCATATGTAGAGCTAGTGATTATCGGGAGAAAGATGTTACGCCTTAGTATGAAGTGGGATGGATTACTTAGGTTGGTATTGTTGTTGATTTACGGCTTGTCGCCTTGTTTGTTTCGTGAGTTGTTGCTTGTATTTGTGACTTATTGGCTTGTAGCCATGTGAATAATTCTAGACTTGTTGTTTAGTGATTACTTTATGATTGGAGATCATATTTTATCAAGTGTTGTGTTGTGGAGAATGGAAAGTTATGATATTGAGACTGTTATTGTGTTATGTATCCATGTGTGGCCCGATTGATTTGATATGTTGTCATCATTCATTGATATTATGCAGTGTACTCATTCTCATCTTTGATGATACTCCGATATGAATACTTAGTGACTTATTCATGGTTGTGAACCCGTATCTCTCGCTATTGGTTATTGACTTGTGAAAGGAAGAATTGATATTGATCTTGATATTGGGATATGTGTCCATGTGTGGCACGATTGTGGGTTACCGATATCTTTTGTTAGCATTTACATGATAAATGCGACTGCATCATATATTTGGATCGAGAGATTCGCGCGCCGTAACACACATATATATACACACTTACTTGGATCGGGTTGCATGTACCGCAACATTGACTGGGATCGGGTTGCACATTCCGCAACACTGACTTGGATCAGGCTGTGCGTTGCAGCAGGTACATGGAGTTCGCAGATCCCCCATGGGTCATGACTGTTGAGGCGTAAATATCATCCGTCCAGAGCATGTATGTATCATTGCATTGCATTCATATTTCATTCACTCATGCATCTGATTTCTGCTAGTGGTTATTTATCATATTACACGGTGCTCGTGAACTTGACTTCCTGGTTGGTTGCTGATTTGAGAATGTCGTGTGTCTATCACATACTTTGGAATTAATGGATTCGAGAGAGTGTAGACTCTCTCCTAGATGCGCCTCGTAGCGCCAATTTGCCTGCGATGGCCCGTCCCATTCCGCGAGGCGAAAAGATCAGGCGGACTCGTGGCAAAGAATTGTGGGCCGCTGCGGCAGGCCCGCTGTAGCGGTCAGTCCATTCACTGCAGCAAATGATGGGACCAGTTTCTTATTTAATCTTTGAGTAGAAACCATTCATTCCCTATCACTTCATTATTAGTTTCTAACCATCCTTTGAGGCGATTTGGAGAGTTCTTGGCTAATTTCTCTTGTGGGTAAGTTCTCTAATCTCAATTCTATTCCTTTCCTTTCCCTAAGCTTGAATCCATGCTAGAGCCTCTATAGAACTTAAGAGAAAAGATGAGTTTTGATGTCTATTTCATTATTTGAGTTAAAGCCTTCCTAAATGAAAATTGTTAGTAGATTTGACTAATCTAAGTATGGAATTTGATGATTTAGTAACAAATAGGCTTGAATCTTCCATTATTGTTGATGAAATTGAAGATTAAAAGTTAGGGTTCATACCCAAAATTGGGGGTTTCACTTTAATTCTGAATTTGACTTAATCTTGAGTTAATCTAGCAATTGATTTGTGGGTTTTGATTATTTGGAGCATGAATTGCCTATTCCGCCTTCGAATTGCCCATTTTACCCTTATGGGCCCATTTCCCCATTTTTCATAGTTAGAATTGGACCTAAATTAGAAGTATAGCAAGATGAGTATTGTTCTTCTTGATTTCTGATATAGAATTCGAATATGGTTAGACATTGAGTATTTGGAGGCGCAAAGAAGGGGCAAGGCTAAGTTAACAGTTCGTGGCTCCTGTTCGGCATTCCAGGTAGGTTACGACTTACCTTATGGTTAGACTTTGGTTAGCAAAGCATATGTAGAGTTAGTGATTGTCGGAGAAAGCATGTTACGCCTTAGGATATGAAGTTGGGATGGATTACTTAGGCTGGTATTGTTGTTGATTCTGGCTTGTCGCCTTGTTGTGTTCTATTGAGTTGTTGTCTTGTTGTGACTTATTGGCTTGTAGCCACATGAATAATTCCTTTCTTAGTGATTTATTTTATGATTGGAGATCGTATTTTATCAAGTGTTGATGTTGTGGGAAAGGGAAAGCTATGATATTGAGACTGTTATTGTGATATGTGTCCACGTATGGCACAATTTATTTGATATGTTGTCATCATTCATTGATATTATGCAGTGTACTCATTCTCATCTTTCATTTTTTTTTTTTTAAGTCAGACTCATTCTCATCTTTCATTATACTCTGATATGAATAATTAGTGACTCATTCATGGTTGTGAATACATATGTCTCGCTTATCAAGTTATTGACTGTGGAAGAAGAAGAATTGATATTGATCTTGATATTGGGATATGTCCATGTGTGGCATGGTTATAATTGATATACTCTTGTTGGCATTGATATCGGCCATGCGTTCTATATATTTGGATCGAGTAGCCCAAACACACACACACACACATATATATACACACTTACTTGGATCGGGTTGCACGTACCGCAACACTGACTGGGAATGGGTTGCACGTTCCATAACACTCACGATCGGGCGCGCGTAGGTACATAGACTTCGCGGATCCCCACGGGTATGACCGGCTACAGCGTAGATATCATCCACGAACATTAATGTGTATCATTGCATTCATATTTCATTCTCTCATACGTACGATTTAAAGTTGCGGTTCTTTATCGTATTACCTGCTCATGAACTCGACTTCGTGGGTCAAGGTTCTTCCGAGAACGTCGTGTATCCGATTAATACATAATTGGGAATTAATTGATTCGAGGGAGTAGATACTTTCTTACAGGTCGAGACTTGAGGTTGCTGTGAGTAACGTTGTTGGTTGTACTAGTGTTTATGATTATTCCGAGGAATCGTGGGAAACTTGAAAGACTTCAGTGTTCGTCTTGCTTCGCCATGTGCTGTGATTCGGCTATTTGGATCCTTTATGTACTTCGAGTTATTATTCTTGGATTGTAGTGTGTGTATACACGATTGTGAGCATGTCCGTTTCTTCGGTCTCTTTCTTTATATATGTTAATTGATTGTTGTCGGCCTATGATGTCTACTCAATACGTGGTTGTTTATGACCGACGCTACCTTTTCACACTTTTCGGTGTAAAGTTTAAAATAGGCTCCATTTCAACTTTCCCAGGCGATTTTCGAGGCCTGGCTTGCAAGCATCTAGGGTGAGCATCTGACGAGTCGAGGCCCCGAAACTCCTCTAGCCTCGTCTTTATTTTCTTCCATTAGAACGGATGTGCATTTAACGTTGAGACTTGTATTAGTTGCTCTTGTACGAGTCAGACCAGTTCCTTAGGGATTGTATTTATATTCGGCACCTATTTATTTATGATTGAGGCTTCTACTTATTCTGCTCTATTTACTTTGTTGTGGTTTGAATTGATGATTTAAGAAAGGGTTTGCCAAAGTGGAATGGTAGGTGCACTCGCGCGGTGAAATTGAAATTGTCATAAGATAACCGACATCATCTACGACACTTTTTTCGAAAATTATTATTGGACGTTACTGTAGACAATGGTTATTATTGTAGACGTCACTGTAGACGTCACTATAGCACTGTAGATGTCACTGCAGCAGTCTAAAATTTTGGCCATAAATATAGCCCCCCATTTCATCTGCAACACTTCTTTTTAGAATAAGCTCTCATTCTCTCAGAAATATTGGTTAGAGCTTGTTCCCTATTATTTGTAATATTTATATTATCAGTTTAAATATCAAGTTTTAAATAATTTTTTATAATTTGCCTCTATCTTTACTTTCATATCATACATATGGGGTGCCTTGCCACCTAATTTATTTTGTTGCATCTCATACATAAGGTAGGCACTGCCGCCTGATTTTATTTTAGTCTGCAATTTCATTTTCTACATATTTACATTCTTGTAATATTATATTTGCTTCCTATCCTTAGTTCTCTGTAGTTCTTCCCCTATTATTTTAGGGGGTTCGCTTTCGAATACTTGGTATCAGAGCCAAGTGCTACATATATAAAAGCATAGACATAGGCAGAGCCAATCATATGCATGATATGTAATAAATGTAAAAGCAGAGATAGATAAAATAAAAAATTATTTAAAAGTTGATATTAAAGTGATAATATATTGGTATTACAAGTTATAGGGAGTAAGCTCTAACCAGTTCCTCAGAGAGAATGAGCTTATTGTGGAAAGAAGAGTGTGCATTACAAACGAGAAGGAGGGGTATTTATAGTCAAAATTTCAGACTGCTATAGTGACATCTACAGTAACACCCATTGTGTACTCTAACCTGCAACAATAATTTTCAGAAAGTAATTTATTGATGCCATGGATGATGTCAGCTTCAGTGAAGTCATGCTGTCATCAACTTTGATGATGTTGTGAGCTTGATTATCCTTCTAAAATGCTATAATCAGGGTCGTGTTCTTCATCTTCTAAAGATGACTTTTTCGATGTTTGAGATTTATAGTTGGGAAACTCATATTTGTTTGAATTTTTATCACCTGTTGGATAAAATCTTCTTTGTTACGGGAGCTGGCTTTTTAAACACATAACAATCTGATGAGTTTCTCAACACATAGAAGCAGCTTCTTAGCGGCTATCGATCTAGAAGTGAAATTACCTTTTAAACACATAGAAGCAGCTTCTTGCACAGTTGCTCTAAATGGCCTTGTTTTTATTGTTGAATTTGTTGAGTTTGAGTTTGAGAAATAACAATCTCAAATCTTATGGCTTAGATCTAGCCGGATTGAGTGTATTCTCCAATTTTTTAGTGTATTTTGTATTTCGCTTGAGATCCAACTATTATCCAACTATTCTCCATTTTTAAATATAATGTATTTTGTATTTTCGCCAGAGATTTGAACGAATTTGATTGTATTCTTCACTAAATACAATGTATTTTTTGTATTCGCTTGTATATTTGTATTTTCAAAGGAGAAAATTGTGTATTTGAATACACATAAGTAATGCCTCGACCCACAGGCAATACATATACACTCAAAAAATGATGAATACACTCAAATACATCTCAGATCTGAGTTTATTTTATTTCTTGTATCTGCAGATCTGAATTTATTTGAGTGTATTCGTCATTTTTTGAGTGTAAATATAAGGTATATATATTTGGTTGATTGTATTTTTGGACAAACTAGATATATTTTGACTGTATGTGTTGTTGAATGATCTGTATACATATGTATTTGGCTGACTGTATTTTGAAATTGTGTATTTAAACACACCCTAATACATGCAAAACTGTGTATTCAAGGACATGCAAATTGTCCTAAAAACTAGCTACAAAACGTTAATAGGTAAAAGGTAGCTATAGTTCGTTAACAACTCCTAAAATATTGTTATTTCTGTAAGTTTCTCTTAATTATTCATATACTAGATGGCCTATGCCCGTGCGCAGTGCGCACGGGCCCAACACTTCGGATTATAGTGTATCTATGTATATGTAGTTGTGTTTAGATAATAATAATAATAATATATATATATATATATATATATATATATATATATATATATATATATATAATACGATTAATTTAACATTGTAGTTTGTGCTCGTATCTAAAACTTTATTTTATTCATGTTTCGTATTTAAAATTTATTAATACCTTTTAAAAAGAAGACTTGTTTAAAAAGAAACTATTTTCCTCTCTTTCGGATAAAACAATAGCAATATTTTGAATATCGGTTGATACTTTCAATTTTAATTCGATTAATTTAACGTGTAAAATACTTATTATTTTTTATCAAATTTTGATTTAGATAATTCTAATTCAAATTATTAAATTAATTTTACATGTTTAAAATGAAACAAAGTAGAAATTAATTTTTTCCTTATTCTAAAGAGTCCATTATTATTGATTTAATTGTTTGATTTTCTAAGCATTTGTTTTTAACATTGTTTGTTTTATTAATATGGGATTCACATTTTTTTTAATATTGCTTGATTCTTGTTAATATGGGGTCCACTTTTTTTTCCCATGAGTTTGGATGTGGTCGGTTCACTTTTTTTTTCTTCCTTTTTTTTTTTTTAAAGGGACAACGGACGATGAAATACGGGTCTAAACCCATGCTTTATATAGTTTCTTCTTTTTTTATTTTTATTTTTTATATTGCTTGGTGTCGTTTAGTATGGGGCCCACCCTTTTGGACATTATTATTTTGTATTATATTTATGTATATAATATATATACATGTAGTTTGTGCTCCGTATTTAAAACTTTATTATATTAGTGTTTGCTACAAATACGCATGGTGTTTAATATGGGACCCACAATTATTTTCACATTTATTAGAGTAAGGAAAAATGAAAAAGTCATTAAATTCTATCTTATTTTAATATATAAGTATTTTAAGTATGTTCGTACAATAATTTCATTTGCTCCCCACTAATGGATTAATACGCACGCGTAATGAATCCATTATTATTGACTTAATGAGATACTTTGAAAATTACATGAATATTGTTTGATTTTTTAATATGGGGTACATTTTTTTGGACATTATTAATTTGCATTTTTTATATATATATATATATATATACTATGTTCAAAACACGATTAATATAACATTGTAGTTTGTTTAAAGTATCTAAAACTTTATTATATTAGTGTTTACTACGAATACAAAGTCTTTTTTGACATTATTTTTTTTAATATGGGGTTCATTTTTTTTTTTTTTTTGATATTGCTTGATTTTGTTAATATAGGGTCTACTTTTTTTCTAGTGAGTTTGGAGATGGTGGGTTCACTTTTTTTTTTTATATATTGCTTGATCTTTGTTTAGTATGGGGTCAATATATATGAGGCCCACAATTTATTTTTTTACAATTTTTTTATGGGCATTTTGTTTAATATGAGGCCCAATTTTTTTTTTTTTTATATATATACTATGTTAAAACACGATTGATATAACATTGTAATTTGTGCTCCGTATATAAAACTTTATTATATTAGTGTTTCTTAAGAATACAAAGTATTTTTTTTTTTTTGACATTGTTTATTTTTTTAATATGGGATTCATTTTTTTTTATATATTGCTTGATTTTGTCAATATGGGATACTATGTTCAAAACACGATTAATATAACATTGTGGTTTGTGCTCGTATTTAAAACTTTATTATATTAGTGTTTGCTATGAATACGCATCGTGTTTAATATGAGGCCCGCATTTTTTTTTTTTATATTAGTTGTTTTATTGTTCAAAACATGATTAATATAACATTGTAGTTTGTCTTTCCGTATTTAAAATTTTATTATATTTGTGTTTGCTACGAAAACGCGCGTGTAATGAATCTATCATTATTGACTTAATGAGATACTTTGAAAATTACATAAATATTGTTTGATTTTTTAATTTAGGGGCAATTTTTTTGGACATTATTAATTTGTACTATTTTTTAATATTAATTATTGTTTAATACATGTGGGGCTCATAACTTTTTTGAAAAAAAAATTGGAACGGATATATGTATACCTTAAAATTATGTGGCCCACATTTTTTAAATTATGTGCCCACATTTTTTTTTTATATTAGTTGTTTTGTTTAATAATAGTAGAAATGAGTGGGGAATTAAACATGAGTGGGGCCTACAATTTAATATAAAAAAACGGACGACGAAAGTGCCATAAACTGGCTCTTCTAAAGAGTAGTAATTTCCTACTATCATATGGTAAGATAATGGGCTTATAAGCAGGCCCAAATAAATGATCATAGAGTAGGTTGGACTTACCTTTGGGCTTATCTGGAACGAAAAGCTTCTTGATAGCAATATCATCAATAATGGGCCCACAAGTAGGGTCATCTTCCATATCAGGATTCTTAAAAACGACAGCCACGTCATCTTCTTCAGCTTGAAATGCCCACGTGTAAGAATCCCAGCCGTGCACACTATAAAGAGTTTGAAGATCAATGGTCTGTGATGCAGGTGGAACAGACACGTTCAGTGACTCTAACTGTGCACACGTGCGAGCTGCACTGAATGTCACTGAATAAATAGAGCCTTTTTCAACTTTGAGATCTTGGCTTAATTCGGCGTCGTTCCCTAAACGTACTGCGTGTCTGCCTGTTGAAAATAATAAAATTTAAATGTGTAAATTTCTATGTTCATTTCCATCGTTTTTATTTGTCGTTTTTTTGTTTTATACGCCTCTTAAGAAATATTTCTTCCGTTTCAATTTATGTGAACTTATATTTTTTTATTAGTCCGCGCAAAAAAGAATGATATCTTTCTATATTTGGAACAATTTACCTTTAATGATTTATAGCCACGCAGAATATATACTATAACTCATTTAACACCACAAGTTTAAAAGTTTTATCTTCTTTCTTAAACTCTATGCTCAGTCAAATAGGTTTACATAAAATGAAGTAGAGGGAGTATTAATTAGGAGGTGTATTTGACTGACTTTACCCTTATTTATATCTAAGTTATAATCTCTCTTCATTAAATGTCTACTATATTTATGTATTATCTCAACTATTGACAAAATTCTACTGAGGGTACCATGGAAAATAAAAATATTGTGCTTTGAACTTCTAAAACTACAAATAATTTGAGACTACTATTTTCAATAACCACGACAAATAATTTGAAAAGGAGAAAGTATGTTTGATGTTATTCACGTAACTATTAGGAAATCTAGGAGCCGTTTGGACATGATTTCATCTCATGAGATGAAATCATGTTTGGACATGTAATTTGAATTTTTTAAGTTGCAATTTTTTTATAAACATAAAAACCCCACAAGTTGTGAAAACCATCAAAATTTTTCCAATTCTTATACAATCTTACTAAATGAGTAAATCATAGTTCATAATAAAATTAATACTTTACTAGAAGGCCTTTCTAAAAAATACAACATCAATTTATCAAACTTTAGTTCAATAAAAAGGAAAATTTAACATGAATAGTAATGTAACTACTCTTTAATATAATCCTCCCACATGGTAAACATGATTGGTAAATATATTTTACCAACTTGCAGATTAATATTTAATACAAATGATTGGTAAACATGATTAGTAAATATATCTACTAACTTATGAATTTTTTTTTTACAAAATATAAACTTATGGGTTAAATTTTACATTTATATTTTTTGAAATCATGATTTCAAATCCCAAATCATGCCTTTTTGGATGATTTGGGATTTCATCTCATGAGATGAAATTGCATGTCCAAACGCCTACCTAGATGCATGGATTTGATATTTTCAATGTGGGAAAAGTTTTTACTCCCTCCATTCCATAATAAGTGACTTTTTAGGCTTATACACACCCCTTAAAAAAGTGTTCACTCCTAGATTTACTCCTAGAAAATTAGGAGTGTTTTTACTAACTTATACCTAATTAAATGCCTAGAAAAAAGAAAAACTTAATGATTCTTGATTATGTAAATAAGGGTCATTTTGAAAGAAGAAGATCAATTTCTTCTTAAAATCCTAAAGCACCACTTATTTTGAAACAAAATGAAAAGTCTAAAAGATCACGTATTATGGAATGGAGGGAGTAGTATATGTATGAAACAATTTAGTTGCATTGAGGTTAGAACTATCATTTAGCGCCTATAAATAGTTAAATACCCCTTTTGTGATCATTTTAATGAGTATGAGGTGAGCTAAATGTTTATCTCCCTGTTTTATTCTCTTTGTTCCGCGTATAATATTATCAATGATCAGTTTTATATTTCCAACATACCTTGTGGTACTATGAGGATCATTCCACCTTGTTTTTGCCCTGATTCTACAAGCTCTACTGTTCCGTTTGTTTTCCAGTTTGGAATTTCGAGTGTACCCTCGAAAAATCCGTTTCCTGTGGAGAATCCGCCTGATGGAGGAGTCTCGAAATTGCCGTTAACTAACGGACCTGCATAGTGAAGAACGTAATTACTCCCTTCGTTTCAGTTTATTTGTTTTATTTTTTATTTAACATGACATGTTTAAGACCATAAGATTAAATATTTGGTACATATTTTTAGTTTGAGCTCACAAAATTTTAAAAATTTCTTTATTTGCTTAAACTTCATACCCAATCAAACTATTATATGTAAACTGAAATGTAGTAGAAATTAGATACAGACAATGTCAGGCAGCTATGGCAATGGTATAATTTTTCTTATTTCAATTTGAGTCCCCAAAATGTTTTCATTTAAGTGTGAGAGCGGTAATACTCCAAAAGGTCGAACGTGAAAATAATTACATAATTAATATAAAATGGGTGATAGTTAATCTGTAGTATTAAATGATGCAGTCTCTGTATAACAG
Source organism: Lycium ferocissimum (assembly GCF_029784015.1). Lineage (NCBI taxonomy): Eukaryota > Viridiplantae > Streptophyta > Magnoliopsida > Solanales > Solanaceae > Lycium > Lycium ferocissimum. Next base: position 58,059,039 of record NC_081342.1, on the reverse strand, counting down.
AGTAGCATTGTAACTTTTAGTTTCTCGTATAAAACCTAAGGACTAGTACTACCACCTTTGTGTTCGAATATAAAAAATCTACATCATTACTACCAAGCATAGTGTTTTTTTTTTTTTTTTTAATAACATGGAAACCCATGAAATTCTTCTTCGGATGCACACGAGTAGAACCCAACTCTGTCTGATAATTCCTCGCTTACACACGGAGAGATAACCGCATAGGCAATACCGCAATGCGGACGAGCTCGACCAGTCAAATCATCGCTGTTTTTTAGACGGGGTTTCGAACTGAGATCTCATTATGAAAGCCCCTGCTCAACTAATCCGTACTTGCGGGTCAAGCATAGTTTTATTTTAAATTTGGAAAATGGTCAAAAATATTCCTAACGTATTAGAAATGGTTCAAAAATGTCCCTCCTTTCATCTATGAGGTCAAATATGTCCGTAACATATTAGAAATTGATAGATAATGTCCTCCTTCCACCTATTGGATCAAATTTTTGAATCATTTCTAATATTTTAAGAATATTCATTTTAGTAGTAGTAAAACTAATAAGAGTATTAAGTATAATTAGTTCTTTATTACTCTCTCTGTCCCAATTTATGTGGCACTTTTCGTTTACCGAGATTCAAACTATAAGAACTTTGACCAATATTTTAAGATGTATTTTTTTCCCAAATTGATATGAGAAAAGTTGTAAATTATAGTACTTTTCATGTGGATTTCAAATATATAAATTTTCATCTTAAAATATTAAGTTAATCTAATCCAATTTAGCTTCAAAATTTAGTCAATTTGACTCTCGAAAAGCAAAAAGTGTCACATAAATTGGGACAGATGAAGTATTATTATATCATATTACAAATTATACATCATTTTTCATTGCATAATATTCATTCGTTTCAATTTATATGATACACTTTGATTGATCATAGAAGAATTTTAAAAAAAAAAAATTCTTAAATTTATAATTTACTTCAAGCGATAAAAATGTAGATGTCTACAAATTATCTCATTCAATATAAAAGAAAAAAATATAAGTTAAATTATTTCTGAATTTCAGTAGCTAATAGGTAGTACCAGCAAGTTTTAAGCACTTGCAATGATGATCCTTTCTTTTACTTTTGTATTTTATAACTTTCCCCTATGAGATAAGGGCCCGGCCCTACCAGTGAGAAATTGTCATGAAAGCATGAATAGAAACCAAGATGAACAGTTAAAAGGACCTATTACTTTAGGATCGTTTGTTACGCGTACTAAATTATTCCTTTAATCCTAGATTAATTTATCTCATTTTAGAGGTGGGATAAAATAATTACAAAGTTGATGGATAAAGTAAATATTCCATCTCTAAGTTTGGGCTTCATTTTATACTTTGTTAGGTAGAAGGTATAAATTTATCTCAACTTCTATCAAACAAAGTATAAAATGAATCCCATATTTAAAAATGAGATATCCCTTCTTATATCGTGTACCAAACGACCCCTAATGTGTCCTCTACTTATTCTCTTGAAAACCACAAAAAATAGTGCAATATACTGCACAAAACATCTTCTAACTTTATATTCCCAATCAAAATTGAGCAGTATGTTTCCACTTAAGCTTTAGCCGAATGAGTAGTCATGAGTAGTCACATCACGTCATCACCATGGAGAGGTAATGGTGCAATAGTGACATTAAATCTTTTACTCTTTATCAAATGTATCAAATTTGGCAGCATGTTTATTTAGTGGACTTATTCGGCAATAAGCTTATTTATTTACGTCAGTGAAATTCAAGCACGGAGTAATTAAAAAGAAGCAGTCTTAATCTTCCAAAACTTTGTTACGCAAATATAAACTTCTTCCCTTTAAGATTTGATTAAATATTTCCATTTTACGTTTTACTGCAATAACATCCTCATTATGAAATGAAAGGATTAAACAAGGAGCAAAGGCATTTAAATTCAGTTGGTCGCACCTCTATTCCCTGTTAGTTTAAATGAATAGCATAACACACACACAATACTTAATGTGAAGAAACAAGACATAATACTGTATGAAAATTCTCAAACAGAGTATAATAAATGACTCAAGAAGTTATGTCTGCACTAGAAGAATGCGGACAATATATGTGGCAAAATGCTAAATGAAAAACACAACGTTTTAGTCAGCATCAGTCATAAGCTTGCCGACTTTCGGCATGATGGCCCAAATTTACGTAGTTTTGTACTTATAAAACGGGCTCATGACACCTACGGTTTTCTTATTTTTTTTAAACTAGGGTAGTGAGCACGGATTATTTTATTACCTTTTACCAACATAGATAAATCAACAACTCTGCCACACATTTCAGAAGATGAGAAAAACTCATATACAATACTACTCCTTCACACTCTTTTTTTCTTTTAATTTGTCAAAAAAGAAAAAAAAAAAATTATATTTAGTAACAAGTCAACTTTAAATGTACCTTTTTGCTTTTAATGAAATGATTTCTATCTACACAAATTTCTATAATTTATTTTCGTTTATAAATTTTAAAAGTCTTCCTTAATTTCTTAAATTTTTTATCGGATCAAAATCTCATATAAAATGGGAGAGCGAGAGAGAAGTATTTTGTTTGTGCAACAATTTGAACTTGGACGCGGTTTTCACCGACTTAATGGAATTTTACGCCACACGCTTAGGTGTCATTCTGTTGAGTGGCAACCCCTAAGCATATATTCTACTATATATTAAAAAATAGAAAACACAAAGCAAATATATTCAACCAGTGGTCCACTGGTCCTCATATCACATCGAGTATAATATTACTATTCCTTTATGAAAATAAGTTCAAATTCCACTCTACCACCCCATTACCATACCCTCCTCCTCGATATGGTCGAATTGTATGTTGAATACTAAGCTCATGAAGTACTATCATCATTCAAACAGACAAATTTATCACAATTAACATTAATGAGCTGATTATAATTACAGAACACAAAAGAAAAACAAGGATGGAATATTTCAGACACCATTTAGAAATGACTAGCTAGCTAATACTATTTGTTTACTAATTTAATTGCACATTGAAGTAAAAAAGTAATGCAAGAATTTTTTATCAGATCTCATCTCAGAGAAAGCATGCAATTTCAAGCTGTTTTTTTTTTTTTTTAATTGGAATAAATGTTGAGAGTGGGATTTGAACCACACCCTTTCGGACCAGAACCTTGATCTGACGCCTTAGACCAACTCGGTCATGTCAACTGTTTTTAATATGCAAGCTCTTGAGCTACAAAGAGGGAATAATGGGATACTAATTAGAAGCAATGAGAACGTACCGTCTTGAACTTGTCCAGCCGCTGAGCAAGCTAGCAACACCAAGAATGCAGTGACCCATTTGCAATTTGTAGATCTCCAAGCCATTTCTGCTATTCACAGGTCACAAAGTACAGTGGGATATGGTGACATATAGCTGAGTACAGAAGGAACTCTAACTTTGAAGAAAAGTTGGGGCTTCGAGTGAAGAAAAGGGACAAGAGCAAATGTCCTTTTATCCAAGATTCCACCTCTTCTCTGTTCTTTTTTTTTTCAATTTTGTCCTCCTCTGTTTTTCTTTTTTTCCTTTTTCTTTTCCATTGTGCTTTTTACCCTATTTAGGAGCCGTTTGAACATGATTTGAAATTATGAGATGAAGTCATGATTTGAAATCATGTTTGAACATGCAATTTGAATTTCTTAAATTTTATTTTTCTTATAGACATAAAAACCCCACAAGTTGTGAAAACTATCAAAATATTCTTAATTCTTATACAATCTTATTAAATGAGCAAGTCATAGCTCATAACAAAATTAATACGCTACTAGAAGGCTTTTCTAAAAAATATAACATCAATTGATCAAATTTTAGTTCAATAAAAAAGAAAATTTAATATGAATAGTAATGTAACTACTCTTTAATATAATTCTCCCACATGGTAGACATAAATAAAGGTTAGTAAATGGTTGGTAAGTGCAATTGTTAAAAATATCTACCAACTTATGGATCTTTTTTTTTCAAAATATAAACTTATGGGTCAAGTTTTATATTTAAAAATTTTGAAACCATAGTTTGAAACCCTAAATCATGCCTTTTTGGATGATTTGAGATTTCAAACCATGGTTTGAAACCATGAGATGAAATGCATGTCCAAACGCTGATTTCATCTCATGATTTCAAATCGCATGTCCAAACGCATACTTAGTAGGCGTTTGGACATGCGATTTCATCTCATGAGATGAAATCGAGCGTTTAGACATGCGATTTCATCTCGATTTCTCATGAGATGAAATGCCAAATCACCTTAAAAAGGCATGATTTGGGATTTGAAATTATAATTTCAAAAAATATAAATATAAAATTTGACTCATGCGTTTATATTTTGTAAAAAAAGACTCATAAGTTGGTAGATATATTTACCAACCATTTGTATTAAATATTAATCTGTAAGTTGGTAAAATATATTTACCAATCATGTTTACCATGTGGGAGGATTATATTAAAGAGTATTTACATTACTATTCATGTTAAATTTCTTTTTTATTGAACTAAAGTTTGATCAATTGACGTTGTATTTTTTAGAAAGACCTTCTAGTAGCGTATTAATTTTATTATGAACCATTATTTACTCATTTGTTAAGATTATATAATTTCATCTCATGACTTAAGAAATCCAAATTGCATGTTCAAATATGATTTCATTTCATGATTTCATCTCACGAGATAAAATCATGTCCAAACGGCTCCTTAGTAGGCATTTGGACATGCGATTTCATCTCACGATTTCAAGTCATGAGATGAAATCAGCGTTTAATCATGCGATTCCATCTCATGAGATGAAATCCCAAATCATCCAACAAGACATGATTTGGGATTTTAAATCATGATTTCAAATTTTTTAAATATAAAACTTGACGCATAAGTTTATATTTAAAAAAAAAAAAAGACTCATAAGTTGGTAGAAATTTTTAACAATTACTCCCATCAACCATTTACCAACTTCATTAACTTCTATCAATCATTATTATGTTCGTACCATGTGGGAGGATTATATTAAAGAGTAGTTACACTACTATTCATTTTAAATTTTCCTTTTTATTGAACTAAAGTTTGATCAATTGATGTTATATTTTTTAGAAAGACCTTCTAGTAGCGTATTAATTTTTTTTATGAACTATGACTTGCTCATTTGGTAAGATTGTATAAGAATTGGGAAAGTTTTGATAGTTTTCACAACTTGTGGGGTTTTCATGTCTATAAAAAAAATACGACTGAAAAATTCAAATTGCATATCCAAATATAATTTCATCTCATGATTTCAAATCGTATCCAAATGGCTCCTTAATTGAGGGGGGTCATATATTTCTCGAACAAAGTTATACACAGACGAATGTAGTGCTAAAATTAGCTTTAGACTCGATATATGCGTTAAAATTTCTAATACTATAATATAATGTGATTGTGATTGTGATTGTGATAGAATTTTAAACTTAAATCTGTGATAGTCAAATCATAAGTCGTTGCATAGGATATGAACTATACGATTATAATACAATTTATCCTTATTTTAAAGAAAACAAATAGTTGAAAGATATCAAGGCTGTTTTCTTCTTTTTCTCATGTCCAAGTCTGCGCAGCTAGAGTTATCGATATTTGTATCGGCAGGAAATCCTAAGTATATGTGAAAAATAATTAAATTGCATGCAAGTTAGCTTGAATATCACCGTTATATATATAAAAAAAAAATTATAAAATATCACTGTTATATATATATATATATATTATCGTCTTTTAGATGTTTCAATTCCATAAAGCTAAACCTTATCCTATGTTGGATACGATATGATATGATTTTAGGTTGCTTATAAAATTATATCAGTTGTCTCTTTTACCAAAAATGAAATATCAACTAAATATGGTATAAAGTAAAATTAAAATTTATGCTGAAATAATTTTCTTTTTTCCCATAACAAAACGACCCTAGTGTTTGTTTTTATCTTGGGTGAAGGGTGCGTGGGGCCTGATCCAGCTAAAAGAGTCACTATGATTTGCTTTTTGATCAAATAATGATTAAGGATTTATGCTTTCTTGGTATAATAATGGAAGGTGCGCTTCTTAGGAGATTTATAAAATGAAGATTCTTTCAACTTTAACCAAAAACAGAGAAATAATTTATTATTGCCTCTTCATCTTTGTGTTTAATACGAAAAATTTCCCAATTGATGTGACATACTAGAGAAGTCTCCCAGTATTTCAAAAGTAGCATAATATAAAGAGATAAGGGTCAAAAACACACTTAAACTATTACTTTTTTTTGTGTTTGATACCTGAACAATTCGAAGTGAGCAAAACACACCTAAACTATCACTATATAGTTAGCAAAACATACTTGGACTTATATAGGCTGGTGCGGGTACTGCACTCTCTTTTTTTGGTTTAAAAATCGTGCCATGTGACACTCCACGTGGATAAATAATTTTACTGTGGCAGAAGTTAATTCCACATGGATAAATAAAGGTTAAAAGTTAAAGAATAATATGTTTGGGTAAAATTAGAAAACACGGGTCATTGTAAATAATGGGTCTCAGTCGTTTGTAAAATTCTGATACGAATCGAATAGGGGAAAAACCAATTCAATCCAAAATGCAGAATTTAAAGATACGAAGAAAAGGGGATAAGGAATAGAGGATAAAAGTAAGACCCAATTAGGGCGAATTTATGGACAAACCTAAGTATATCAAACTTAGACCCTTCCAATTGAATTCGATCCTAAAAGAACCACTACTATTTGAAACTCAAGGCAAGAGATTTAATTTGAATCCACAAATGGTAATCTCTTCATGAATATCAATGGACATAAAAGGTTCACAAACCAACAATGGATTCCACCATCATATTGACTAAAATAGCCCTAGAATCTACCTAACAATCTATCACTCAATTTAGAGTATCATAATTCATCATCCAAAATCTAAGTCTAAATGAAGGCTAAGTCTAATACTTATACTCCTAGAAAATAGAAGAAGGCTAGCTATTACTTTATCATAATTCAAAGCTTGCAATTGCGACCATTTGCATGTATGTCCTTTCTTTGCATGTTTGGCCACTTTTGCATTTCTACCCCTTTGCACATCTAGCCACTTTTGAGTGTTGGCTTTCTTTCTTGCCCAAGCTACCTTCCATACATCATAAGCCATCTTGTGTGGCTTGTAGGAGCCTCCAAAGGCCTCAAACGACTTCCTCATCCTCCATATAGTTTGTAGAGCTTGAAGTCTCATATCTCGTCCTTGAATGTATGTCTTGAAATGAAGTGTGCTAAGTAGGATCATATCAAATTCTCACAGGAGATTCTCTTATTCTCCGACAGTGATCTCGTCTCTGCCATGGTTGATGTCTTTCTTTCCCCCATTAAGCTCTAATTTTTTCATGGATTCCATATTAGTTCCCAATTTTCTAAAAAAAAAAAAAAAGGCTAGGGTTCTTTTGATTTGCCCTTACAGAATAAGAAAATGAAGAAGAAGTCTGATAGATGAAGAAGAAATAAATGAGAACATCTGCATCAGAGGAAAAAAAAATGAAGAAAAATGGTTGAGAAATGATGAAGAAGAAGGGGGAGAGCTTAGAGTTTTAAATAATTAATTGAAAAAATAATGAGTCAGCTCATGTATCCATTACATATGCCAAATGGACAAATTTTTTTAGAAAAAATAAGCTTCACTCGCATTTTGGAGATTGAGTTCAAACATTTAGTCTAGTCAGCGTCTAGGTATATTTTGCTCACTTCGGATAATTCAGGTATGAAACACAAAAAGAAGTGATAGTTTAGGAAATACGCAAGAAAAGCACTTCGAATTGTTGATTAATCGTCAGAGATGGCTTAGAACCAATAGTTCATTATCTAATGGATCTTTCCATTCTAATACTCTATCCGAGAGTTATCAGTATTTATCAAATCTATTCCTATCTAACGGAACGCTATTGGATCAAATAACAAAGACATTGTTGAGAAAAAGATGTGTGTTTTTCACCCTTATCTCTAATATAAATGATTTTAGGGAAAAGGGTCGTATTTACCCCTCTACTATGTGAAAAGGATTACATTTACCCTCCGTTATAGTATCGGTACAAATATACCCTCGACATTATACAAATGGTTCAAATATACCCTCTTCCGTTAAGTTGTCCAAGGTGGACGTTTACCCCCACGTGGCATTGAAATTTTGATGAGGTAGACGCCACATGGCATGCTACCTTATAGCCCCAACCTATTTACACCTTCCCCTCCACTTCTTCTTCCACCATTAACACTTACTCTCCCTCCACCATTCCCTCCACCATTACTGTCACCATCAACACCAAGATTCTACAAAAGATTAATAACAATCTGCACCAGAACAGAACCAGTTAGAGTAGATATTCCTTTTTTCAAGTTATCTTGTAGTGCACCTTTCCCAGCTAAATTGGTATTGTTGCAGCAGGATTCTCTGGAAAGAAAACATTGAAATATTATACTCCCTCCGATCCATGATAAGTTTCACCTTAGCCAATTTTTTTTGTCCCATAATAAGTGTCACCTTAGAAAACCAAGACATAAATTGACTATTTTTTTTTCAATTCTACCCTTGGACAATAAAGTAACATCTAAATGATGATTGGAAAAGCCACATAGTAACTTGAGGCATTTAATTATAGGTGACCTTTAAGTTTTAAAATTGAGTAGAGGTAACTCAAGTTTTAATTGTTGAGTGGAGGTGATGATTTTTTCATTAGTGATTAAGGGGTTTTGAGCTTGCCCAACAGTTTCGTTTTTGACACTTTGACCTTCAGCTTTATTTTTAACACTTTGCACTTTGCCCCCCCCCCCCCCCCCGCCCCCCCCCCACCCCCCCCCCCCCGCCCCCGCCCCCCACCCCCCCCCCCCCCCACCAACAAAATATTTTTTTAAAAAAAGATTTTGATTTTTTTTTTTTTGCATCAACCACCACGCCCCACCCTCCCAAAAAAAATAATTTTTTTAAAAAAAGTTTTGAAAAGTTTTTATTTTTTTTTTTGCACCCCCAACCCCCACCACACCCCCCCCGCCCCCCCCTCCCTCCCCAAAAAAATGCTTTTTTAAAAAGATATTTTTTTTTTTTTTTTTGCACCACCCACCCCTACCCCCACCCTCCCAAAAAAAAAAAATTTTTATTTAAAAAAAAAGTTTTGAAAAGTTTTTGTTTTTTGTTTTTTGGTTTTTTGCACTCACCCTACAAAAAAAAAAAAAAATCTTGAAAAGAAATTTTTTTCTTTGGTTTCCCCCCCCCCAAAAAAAAAAATTGTTTTAAAAAAGAAGTTTTTGCACCACCACCCCCACCCCAAAAAGATTTCTTGAAAAGAAGTTTTGAATTATAGAGAGAGATACCTCCTCCATATGTTGATCCTAGCAAACCCGGAAGAAGGCGGACAAAGAGGAGTCGTGGAATCGGTGAATCATTGCGAACGAGGAAAAACAAATGCTCCTTATGCAAAAGAGTTGGCACAAAAAACATGTCCAAGCCGAAATGTTCCATAGTTGTTAATTGCACTGTGTTGTAATAATAGTTATTTGTTGGAACTTTATGACATTTTAATGTTGTTCTTTTTTAGAATGGTAATTTATGTTCTTGGTGTTTGTGAACTTGGTTTATATGATATGTTCAAATCAAAATATGTGTATTCTTATTAATAAATTCTTTGAACAGTTTCCAACAAGTAATGAATCTGTTGCAACAACTCTGTAACTTGTTGGGTTTTATCCAACAAGTAATAGGACTTGTTGCAGTAACTAGTATCTTGTTGGGTTTTATCCAACTGCTAAAAGATTTTCAACAAGTAAGCAATCTGTTGCAACAACTGACAGGCCTTGTTGCAGCAACTAAGTTACTTGTTAGGTTTTTCCAACAAGTGGAGTGACTTGTTGCAGAAACTGGGTAACTTGTTGTGTTTATCCAACAAGAGTAAGGATCTGTTCAATAATTATGTCTCTTGCTGCAACAAATACTACAGTTGTTGCAACAGATACTACACTTGCTGCAACAGATATTACAGTTGTTGCAACAGTTACTACTTGATTCACCCATATTTAGTGATCAACAGAGGGAATCATTGATATTTAGTGATAAACAAAGAAAATCAATGATATGTAGTGATCAATATATAATACTTAATCAATTTAATGGTATTTTGAGTCAAGAAAGATGATCTACTAAGTCGGTATACACTAAATCCAATGATTATTAGAGTGAATTGATGTGAACTACCTGATTCACCCATATTTAGTGATAAACAAATGAAATCAACGATATTTAGTTATCAATATATAATACTTAATCAATTTGATGGTATTTTGAGTCAGGAAAGATGATCTACTAAGTCAGTATGCACTTTGAACTACTTGATTCACCTATATTTAGTGATAAACAAAGGAAAACAACGATATTTAGTGATCAATGTATAATACTTAATCAATTTGATGTATTTTGATTCAGGAAAGATGATCTACTAAGTCAGTATGCACTAAATTGAGTGATCATTAGAGTGAATTGATGTGAACTACTTGATTCACCCATATATAGTGGTAAACAAAGGAAACCAACGATATTTAGTGATCAATGTATAATACTTAATCAATTTGATGTATTTTGAGTCAAGAAAGATAATCTATTAAGTCAATATGCACTAAATCGAGTGATCATTAGAGTGATTTGATGCGAACTATTTGATTCATCCATATTTAGTGTTAAACAAAGGAAATAAATGGTATATATATATATATATATATATCTACTAACATCCTTAATGGATTAGATAGTAATTTCATGGATCAGATGGGCAATTCTAAGCGAATTCTTCCTAAATCGAGTGATCATTAGAGTGATTTGATGTGAAGTAATTAATTCAATCATATTTAGTGATAAACAAATGAATTCAATGTTATTCAGTATAAACAAAGAAGTTCAATGTGATTAATATCGTGAAGATGTTACAACAATGGAGGAGTTGTTGCAACATATGAGATACATGCTGGAACATATGAGTAAGTTGTTGCAACATATGAGATACCTGCTGCAACATATGATTAAGTTATTGCAATAATTCAAACAAGGTGATTAATCTGTTGCAACAACTAAGCAACTTGCTTAAACATCTGATCCATCTGTTGAAACAGATTAGTAACTTGTTGCAACTTCTTCAACAAGTGCATGATCTGTTGCAACAATTAACTCATCTATCGCGATATATTTTTTAGTTTTTGCAATAATTTAAGCAACTATTTGATTTTTTCCAACAAGGTGAGTAATTTGTTGCAACAACTAAGCAACTTGTTTAAAAGGATTAGTAATTTGTTGAAACAGATTAGTAACTTGTTGAAACAAATTAGTAACTTGTTGCAACTTCTTCAACAATTGTATGCATCCGTTGCAACAATTAGTAAGCAAAATAAATAAGTTCATAAATAGAAATTGTTCAACAGCCACCTTGGCTCCAAATACCACAACTAATCAAAATAAATAAGTTTATAAACATCATTCACAAATAACATAAAGGACAAAAAAAAATATTGGACAACAACAACCTTGGCTCCAAATACCACAACTTAAGTAATAATTTGTCAAGAAGCGCATAGGGTGTAGTGATTTCCTTGATCTACTCCATCTCCTTCATTTCCATCATCGATTTCTTCATCTTCTAGTTCTTCTTCACTTTCTTAAATTGTATCCATCTTCTTGGCTGTTTCTTCATCTCTTTCGAGGATTAGTTCTTCAATTTGACTATATCTTTCCTCAATAATTCATAAATAGATTGTCTACTTGTTCAACAAGTGTAGAATTTGTTGCAACAACTATAAATCTGGATATCATCTCAAATAATTGAAGCTATGTCCAACAAATTTGTATTGTTCAGATTGTCTACTTGTTGCAACAAGTGTAGAACTTGACAAATAGGATATCTTCTATCCTCGAAGCTATATTTGCATTTGTAGTTGTTAAATAGATTGTCTACTTGTTGCAATAAGTGTAGAACTTGTTGCAACAACTACAAATCTGTAGGATATCTTTTACAAACAGAACCTAATAATTGAAGCTATGTCCAACAGATTTGTAGTTGTTGCAACAGATTGTCTACTTGTTACAACAAGTATAGAACTTGTAGCAACAACTACAAATCTGTTAGATATCTTTACAAAACGAAGCAAAATAACAAGTTATGTCAAAGATTATAGTCATTGCAACAGATTGTCTACTTGTTGCAAAAAGTGTAAAACATGTTGCAATAACTACAAATATGGTTATCTTCTACAAACAGAACAGGATAAATATCGGGACAAGAATTATTGGATATATTTTCCTAAACCTTAAACCATACCGGAGAGCGGGTCTGGTAAAAAAAAATGGGTTGGGGGAGGAGTGTAGTAAAAAAAACAAATTTACTTTGGGGGGGGGGGGGGGGGGGGTTGAAAAAAACAAATAAAGAAAATTAATTTTTTTTTTTTTAAAAAAAACTTTTTGTGGGGAAGAGTGGGAAGAGGGGGGGGCGGTGAAAAAGTAAATAAAACAAATTAAAAAACTTTTTTTTAAAAAAATTAAAATTTGGGGAGGCGGGGTGCTGGTGAAAAAGCAAATAAAAAATGGCAAAATACATCAAATGACACTTAAACTATACCCAAAATGTCGAGTTCACACTCAAACTATACATGCGACCTATTACACACCTCAACATAATTTAAGTGGTACTAATACACCATTGGAAACACAAAACCAATTTTGTGATAGGCGGTGTTTACATGTCGCCACGTCACCGCCACATAGATCTAATTAATTTGTTTTTTCTTTCCACTCTTTTTCACCGTTTTTTCATTTTGTCCTTTTCTTTTTATTGTTATATACTCCCTCTGTTTCAATTTGTTTGAACCTATTTCCTTTTTAGTCCGTGCCAAAATGAATGACCTCTTTCCTAATTTGGAAACAAATTCACTTTATGAATGATTTACAACCACACAAATTTTCAAGGCTTATTTTGAACCACAAGTTTCAAAAGTCTTCCCTCTTTCTTAAATGTCGTGCCCAGTCAAATGGATTCATATAAATTGAAACGGAGGGGGTATGTTTTTACATTAAATTTCTACCCACTAAATTATTTAAAATCATTTTTCGTTCTCATTTTAAGTACTTTTTCTCTTTTTCCTTCTTTAATGTCAGTTCCTCCGCCCCTCTAACTAGTAGTCTTTCGGAAAAACTATTCTAAAATTTTCCATTCCGCACAATCTTACACAACAAATTTGGATCTCAACACAAAATACACTTGCTTATCGATTCGAACAACATAGTTCTTGTGATATTTTCTTTTCGAGAAAAGCCATGAACACCATACGAATCGTGAGGAAAAAAAGCTCGATTTGAAAGAAAGTAAGAATTAGGTGCGAAATAAAATTTAGTGTCAAACTCGGATTGCCATTGTTTCCGTCAATAACACGCATATCAATTGGATTTTCGAACACGAGAGACATTGTGTTCTTAATTCCTCGCAACTTACCAACTTATCTCATATTACCTTCCTAATTTGACAAAAAAATTCAAACATCGATTGGCTAGTCAAGAATATGAACGTGAACGGGGGTGTGTGTTTATGGGGGAACCTTGATAATGTTAAGAATTCAACTTTAAGGAACGTGGGATAGAATTTGGGGTTATATGGTAACATGGGTGGGGGGTGGCAATGGAGGTGGCGATGACGAAGATATAAATGGAGAAGTGAAGGTTGTGTCCATGGCAAAGAACTGCCATTCATGGGAGAAGAAAAGAAAGAAGAAAGAGAAGAAAAGTTAAAAGTGAAAGTGAGACCTACAAAAATTCCTTTAATCTTAAAAATAAAAAAAATCTTTTCTTGTTAAGAACAATTATTTATTAGAAAAGAAGATTAAGATTATCTTGCTATATAGTGTTCAATAAAAAAGTGACGGTGTAAAGCTTTTTCATTTTAGTCCCCTTTTTTTTTTTTACATCTCACGCGTCTTTAGGTAGGTGAACCTCCTCGCGCTGGTGGGCAATAATAAAACAAATTAAAAATTTGTTTGTGTAATAAAAGTTTTAAACATTTGGGGATAGTTTAAGTGTCATTTGATGTATTTTGCCAATAAAAAATATCAAAACTTTTTTTTTGGGGGGGGGGGGGGGGGGGTTGGAGGAGGAGACGAGGGGTGGGTGGTTTTTTTTAGATTAAGTTGGGATCTTTTTGTATTTTGTAAAAGATTAAGAAGTTTGAAAAAATATATTTTGGACCCCAATTTTCTTAATCTCAAATTTAATTGGTTTTTGATTTCAGGTGGTCCCCATAAGTCACCTGTGGTAATTTCACAACTAAAAAGTAACCACAAGCTAATTCTTCGTAGTAATTTGGTATTGTTGGATTCCCAATGTCAAAAGGTTTACTTCTTATACATGCTCTAATCAAACGGCAAAAGTAATTTATTATATAGGGGTAATTTGATAAACTTCACATTGCATTATTGATTTCTTAATATGCGTATTTTTTTTGCTAAGGTGACACTTATTATGAGACGGAGGGAGTAAATCATTTATACTTGAAACAAACGTTTCTTCCTATAGGAAAGAAAAACATTGCCCATCTTACGGCAAAGCAAGAAGTTTGGGGGGGGGGGGGGGGGGGGGGGGGGGGTGGCGGTGAGGCCTATACAGAACTAAAAGAAACTTTGTTGCCCTTTCCCATCAAATTGTTGCAACTTGTTGTCATCGTAGTTACGCATCCTCAAAATAGTCAAAGGAAACGGTTTTATACACCATCTCCACCTCCGCTCAATTATGATGGTGTTGTCGTATTGATGGTGACATTGAAATTTTGATGAGATGGTGACAGTAATGGTGGAGGGAGAGGAAGTGTTAATGGTGGAAGAAGAAATGGAGGGGACGGTGTAAACAGGTTGGGGCTGTGAGGTGGTATGCCATATGGCGTCCACCTCATTAAAATTTCAATGCCACGTGGGGGTCAACGTTCACCTTGGACAACTTAATGGAAGAGGGGTATATTTGAACCACTTGTATAACGTCGTGGGTATATTTGTACCGATACTATAACAGGGGGTGAATGTGATCCTTTTCACATAGTAAAGGGGTAAATATGACCCTTTTCCCATGATTATACTACCTTTTCCGGACTAGTTGCCCATTATCCTAGAGCCATTACCTTTAATGATCAATGTGGATATCAGATTGAAGGGTGATTACAATATGGAACGCTTACTACAGTTCAATTGGGAAAAAGGGACGGAAAGCTAATCAAATTTTATTTCTTAGAAAATCAACCAACTTGCGTTGTAAATGTTACACCAGATTTTAATGAGAAAACTTTATATTTTAAGCTTGTGCAAAATGTACTTTTATGCCTCAGTCCCAATTATATATTCGTTGAATTCGCTGATCATGTTTTCTCAATTAAATTAATCTTATGGTAAAATTATACAAAATAATAATAAAAATTATTAAAATTTTATATACTTTCTACTGACATTACTAATTTAGCTAAAGCCTCAAAAAAGTATAAGATGTAAAATAAACGTACTAACATGGCTAGAGTACATATTCTCACTTGTGCAAGCAATTAATATAGGTCTTCTTTTTTCTTTTTCTTTTTTCTCTTTCGAGAATCTATTTTTCTGAAATAAATCTAAAAAGATGAATAAAAACGTACAGCGATTTTGTGTTTTCACTACCAGGACAGAACTCAATAAAATACATTCCCTTTTTTTTTTTTTTTTTTTTTTTTGTGAGATTTGGTTTTATCTTTCTCATTGTGTAATGGACCCCAGGCAGTAGAGTGGACCCACCACCGAATTTTAGAGATTGGGAAAAGCATCTATTAAGGTGGGGCCTGTAATTTCAACTTATTTAAACTTTTGGACTTTTTGATCAAAAAAAAAAAAACAAAGTAAAAAAAAGGGGCGGACTGGATTGGTATTTTACTCCATACCCGAGATCGAGGTGGGAAAATTGTATAAATAATTACTCCATACCTGGATTGTTTAATTTCATTGCTGTCCAAATAATTACTTGAAAGAATTTTTTTTATCGAACGGAGGAGCCATTATTATTGCACAACTAATGAACTGTAAGAATTGAGGACATAAAAGTTTTGGCTATAGGAATGACAACGAATATGCATAATGGAATTATCTTTAATTCGTCCTTTCAGAGGGAAAAGAGAGTCCGGAACCAAAAGACCCAAAAAATGACCATTTGTACCAAAATACCCCATAAAAAAAATAGTTACCATAGTTTTTTTTCAACCACTAAAACGATAATCCGAAGATTTACTTATCCTTGATGTATTGAGCCTACCTTATTAATCGCACAAAGATAAATAGGGTTCTATATAAAATATTGAAGTTTCGGAGTCCCGAAATATGATTAATCTATGGTTAAAGCACGTAAAAAAAATGTGAAAATGTAAAAAAAAAAGAAAAAAAAAGAGGAGTTTAACCAAAACAAAACAAAAAAAAAAAAAAAGAAAAAAAAAAAGGAGGAACTCCTTTAACGCAGTAAATTACTCCGTTAAAGGTACTGTGGTAACTATTTTTTGTTGTTGGGATATTTTGGTTCAAAAGGTCTTTTTTGGGGTCATTTTGGTTCCGGACTCGGTAAAAGAGAGGAAAAAGAAAACAATACATGAAAAGAATCACGTACAAATTTACTATGAAAATTTTAAACGGGAATAAATTCATAGGGACCAAAAAATAAACAGCTCTTTGGTTGTTGCTCAAATTATGGTTCTCGCAATTAGGGGTGTACACAGGAAACCAACAAACCACATCAAACCGACAATCTGAATCAAACAGAGGAAAAACTCGACTAGTGATTTGGTTTGGTTTTAGAAAGAAAAACCTGACCGCCAGTTTGGTTTGGTTTTAACTAATAAAAGTCAAACCGAACCAAACCAACTCGACATTACATATATAAAATTTCAAAAATATTTTATACACAAAATGTTTATTTATAATGCAATTTATAAATATTTCTTAATTTTTTTCATAGTTTTTTGTCATTTAACATATTATTTCAAGCTTGGATTTAAAATTGGGAAATGACCTAATAATACTATTTAAGACGATCTTACAAAATATAAGGATACTTTTCTTTATTTACAAAACATATCAACTTAATTACAAAACATAACGGATCTGAAAAAATTAAAAGCGCACCCTTCTCTTCCCCCTCTCTATCACCATATGTCCTGGAAAAAAAAAAAATCCATCCTTCCATTCCCCTTCTCTATCACAATCTGCCCAGATTTGGAAAAACAAAAACGCTCGCCGATACTCTATTTCATCCATGCTTGCTGGCAAAGGCCCACCGAAACTTTGTACAGAGCAAGGAGGAGGATGTGTACTGCCCAACTTTTCAACGAGGCGATTCTCAATCTCCATTCTCTTCTTCATCAGCAAAGCATACTTGGCGACGAGCTTTTTATCTCTTGTTGTTGCTGCGAGCTTTCATATGATAATTGAGATTAGGAGAAGCGACAACTAAGAAACATATATTTTAAGCTTCAGTCATATGATGATGATGATGAGTCCTTTGTGTAGGAGCAAATTAAAACACATACCCAATAGTTCTCTTTCACCAAAAATGGCTGCATAGAACCCCAATTATGAAATCCTTCAACCAAGACTCTCTCGCATTGTATTCTCTCATTACAAAATTTCTAATCCATTCTCATATTGATAAGACAGAGTTAAAGCAACAACAAGGCAATCTCAAAGATCTGTTAGTTGAAATTGAACAATTCTAGGCTTTACATTGAATATTTTGATTTGATTCAAATTTCGAAGCGAGATTTAAGATTGTATTAATTTATTATATGAAAGTTGTATACAACGTTGTTGTAGTTATATTAAATTTCATCCAAATTTCAAAGCGAGATTCATAATTGTATTAAATTTTGTATGGAAGTTATATATAGTGTTGTTATAGTTGTATTAAATTTCCAACAACCTAACATGAACTTTATAGAAAATTTATATATACAATTATATACATATTTCATACTGTTTTTATACAGTTTTCATATACGGAAAATGTGAGAATTTTAAGCCTTAAGCGAGATATACATATTTCATACGGTTTTCATACACAGAAATTTGAGCAAAATTTTTAAGCCTTGAGCGAGATATACATATTTCATACAATTTTCATACACAAAATTCTGAGCGAAAATTTTAAGCTTTGAGCGAGATATACACTTTTCATATAGTTTTCATACACAAAAAATTTCGTATATGTTTTGTAAGAAATCTATTAGCATGTTTGTAAACTGAAAAGTATCGTTATATTTTATAAATATACCCATATATATATCATTCTCCTGATAGAATTCTGAATAGCCCATAGATGTTAGTTGCTCTTAACAAAAATCAAATTAATTCTAATGCTAAAAAAAAAAAATATACTAGGAATGAAAAAAAAAAATTGCTAACAAAAGAAATCAATGCTAACACACAAGGAATGACAATAATATTGGATATCTATTCTTTAATTTTGTATTGATTTAAATAGTGAAAATACATAACTTGATATTATTTTTTTTCTTTAATATCCAATCATGTAATTAATACTTATTAGCCTTACTTATTTTAGCATGACTAATTAGTATTTTTAGATTATCATCATTTTCTATATGCCTTATAAATTAGCCGTATTTATTATTTCATGACTTAGTACTTTTAGATTACGATCATTTTATTTTATGCGATTTTCTCGTTACTTTTTGTTATTGAATATTTTAGTACAATATCATCTCTCATCTCACATTTTGTGTTATTTTCTTAAATAATATCTTAATTAGATAGTCGTATCTTACTAAAATTAAAGAAGTATTTGAAGTACAAATTATATGTTTTGTATGAAGACTATACCAAAAAAATCCAAAAAACCTGAGCAACCCAAAAAAGCCGAGAAAACCCGAGGTCGAAAAACCCGACTTTTGTTGGTTTGGTTTGGTTTGATTTGGTTTATAGATTTAAAAAGCAGATGCAATTGATTTGGTTTGGTATTTGAAAAATCCGAACTAACCCGATCCATGTATCCCCTACTCGCAATTGAGTTTTTAACCACTTTCTCGCAATGTGGACTCTGTTCCTTTTATTAAGTCCACCTGCATAATAATTAAAATGATAGGCAGAAATTTGCAGAATTTTCAATGCGTTGTTTTCCATTTTCACTACAGAAACATGTCCTTGAAAAGTATTACAACTACGATAATAACCATCCATAGAAGAGGAACCGTAGCTAGTCATAAAGTTTATATCACAGCTGACTAAAAATCATACAAAATCATGTAACCCTTGATCTACAAAAGCCAACGGAACAATAAAGAAAACACTTCGACTTTCTGGGACAGTAAGACCTGTTTTAATGCGAATCAAATTAACATGCCCGTGCAATGTTTTTCCTAAGGCGCATCAGGCCTTCGCTTTTCCAGCCTGGAGAGACTGAATCTTTTGCTGCAACTTCATAATCTGAAAAAATAAAATGACAAGTATATCAAATGCCAAATGAACCAGGGCAATACACCCACCTCAGAGAAATATTACAACCGCACAAGGCACCAAATGATTTTAACAGGAAGCAAGATAAATCAACAAACTAGATTTTCGCAACATTTGTTCAAACTGTCGAAGTAAATGCCTCAATATAAGTTGGAATAATAGAGTTGGTAGCAAGGCAACTTATCAAATGATCAGGAGATAATGAATGAAAATAATAGAGGCCAAGGACTGAAAAGTTGATATCAAGTAAATGGAGTTCTTCGGTGAGTCCAGACATGCACAGGTCTTTAATTGATGCATACCAACAGTTAGACGAAACAAAAAGGGGGAAGGAAGATACGATGGAATAGATTCAACAGCCACTTGAAAGGAAAACTATAAAGAAAGCAAATAGACTAAAACCACCTGAATCTGTCCTAACATACAAGTGCCAACCCCCAATTTTGTTGCCATGGGCTTAGGGGAAAGGAGAACGATAGAAGAGTTTGACAAGTTAAATGAACTGAAAATCTAAAAAATGTTTTTGAATATACGTTCTCAAAAGAAAACCCTGTACACAAGAATGTCATTCTAATCACTTTTTCACATTTTCCAGTCAATTCCAAGGTAATTTTTAGAAATCACCACCTTTATTAGTTACCCGCGTAAAGGTCCAACTTTCAACCAACCAGGATAACGAGCATTATATCTGTTATTTATACTGGAACTAGAGAGCTGCTAGGTCAATTCTAACCGCAACAGCCAAAAACCCCCACAAGCTTTATATTATGACACTCTGTTGAGACAAATGAAACTACATGTTTACATATCTATGGGCGGCAAATTTGTTTCTTTGTTCATACTAAAAAATATCTTGAACTCACAAAAAAAAAAAAAAAAAAAAGTTGCACTACTCATCTAAGAATTCTGACTCAGAAACCTTAAATTGTTATCCAGACTTACACTTTCTACCTCAGTCTTAGCTTCTTAGATAAAGCCAAATTAGTATATCCAACAGAAAAGGAAGGCCATTAGATGGTCTTTGTAAGGGATCCACTTTGACTTGGTTTCCTGAGCCTGTTGCTACTTGCTACCTATGTTGCTCGGACACATAAAAAAAATAAAAAAAAAATTGCTTCCGCAACCGTGTTGGATCCTCCAAAATGCATTAATTTTGGAAGATTCGGCACGCATCTGGCGGCATTTTTGACGAGTCCGAGCAACATATTTTGTATCCCCCAAAATCATGAAAATATTATGTGAACCTAAGGCTTCTAAACCTGGACAGCATTCAAAGGCATTCCAATAACTGGATAGGGAGAAATTGATAAAATATGAATAACAAAAACGAATGACGTTGAAACCCAGTGTGAGATTTGGACATGCTTTAGCAATTTCCAAGTTATTTCTAAGGTATGAAAAACGTTTCTAGATGTTTCTTGATTATTGCTGATACAATTCAGCAACCTATGTCCAAATAACAATTCAGTAGGTTTGAGCACATTGTCTTTTGACACAAGTAGAGACTTTAGAGAGCTCAACCGACTCGCTTCAGCATTGGCTGACACATGCATACTTAACCAATGACAAATTAATCTCATCTTGATCAGAAACAAAGAAGAGAGAGAAGTTCTCATTTAATGTTATTCTCAAAGAAAAATTCATAGAAGTTGTATTAATAATGCTATCTGCAGTTTGTTACTCCATAATCACTGAAAAACAGCAAATTTAAGACAAATGTGCTCATACAATGAACAACATCTAACACAAACAAATTTCATCATCACCACAGCTTCCTTGATGAGACGCGAAGCGGTGTTAAGACAAAGCTGGAGGTGTGGAGACAGACCCTGGAGTCTAAAGGTTTCAAGTTGAGTAGGACTAAGACAGAATACCTGGAATGCAAGTTCAGTAGCGTGACTCAGGAAGCGGACGAGGACGTGAGGCTTGATACCCAAGTCATCTCCAAGAGAGGAAGTTTCAAGTACCTAGGGTCAGTTATCCAAGGCAATGGGGAGATTGATGAGGATGTCACACATCGTATTGAAGCGGGATGGATGAAGTGGAGGATCGCTTCCGGCGTGCGATAAGAAGGTACCGTCAAGACTGAAGGGCAAGTTCTACAAAGTGGTGGTTAGACCGATTATGCTGTATGGGGCGAAGTGTTGGCCGGATAAGAAAGCTCATGTCTAAAAGATGAAGGTAGCAAAAATGAGGATGCTGAGGTGAATGTGTGGGCATACCAGGAGAGATAAGATTAGAAATAAAGTGATTCGGGACAAGGTAGGAGTGGCCCCCACGGAGGACAAGATGCGGGAAGGAAGGTTGAGATGGTTCGGACACGTGCGGAGGAGATCCGCAGATGCTCCAGTTAGAAGGTGCGATAGGTTGGCCATGGTTGGGCTGAGAAGAGGGAGAGGTAGGCCTAAGAAGTCTTGGGGAGAGGTGATTAGGCAGGATATGGCACGGCTTCAGCTTACCGAGGACATGACCCTTAATAGGAGGGTGTGGAGATCGATTACCAGGGTAGAGAGTTAGTAGGTTGCGCACGAATTTCTTTCCCGTACTAGGAGTAGTAGTATCTTTGTTATATCTGTTTATTATTAGATCCCTAGTACTATCTGTGTCTTGCACTCTGTTATCTTATTATTTTGCTGTTATTACTGCTTATTATTAGTCCAGTGTTGTGAAAGGCGAGCGCTTTCTAGCCAAAGGCGAGAGGCGTGGTGAGGCGTGGCGACGCCGCCTTTTAGGGCTGTGGCGATGCCACCTTCAAAAGGCGCCCAAAGGCGCTAATGGCGCCGAGGGGAGGCGCCAGTGAAGGCGAGGCGACAGTGGTTTTTTTTTTTTTTTTTTTTTTAAAAAAAAAGCAATTAAAAGAAGTTAAAGACTTAAATGAAACTTATTCTCAAAAGCAAAACAGCGGCTAGGGTTTTTTTTGCCTCCTCCCCTCTTCTCCTTCAAGCTTTTCAGGTACGCTCTCTCTTTCTCCTTCTTCTTCTTCTTCTTCTTCTTCAGTTCTTCTTCTTTCTTCCTCCTATGTTTTCGACTTTTGCTTCTTCTTCAGTTCTTCTTCTTTCTTCTTCTTTTTTTCCGGCGACTCCTCCTCTGTTTCCGGCGACTTCTGCATTTTTTTCCTCCTTCTATTCTCGTCTTCTTTTTCTGTACACGTCCCTGTTTTTTCTCCTCTGTTTTTTTTTTTCTTTTTTTATTTTCTCCTCTGTTTTTTTTTTTCTCAACTGCACCAGTGAGGCAGTGACTGTTTTGCTCCTGTTTTTTCTGTTCAATAATTGTTAACTTTTGTTATAAACAGTAAGTTCAAATTCAGTGGCATCGTCGGACACTAGCAAAAAAGACATAGGTTGGAATTATGGTACCAAAGGCTCAACAAAAGATTCTGTTATATGTAACTTTTGTCGAGGCACTTTCAATGGTGGAATTACTCGTCACAAACAACATTTGATTGGTGGTTACAAAAATGTAAAAAATGTACAGTTTGTCCGCCTGAAATTAGGGAAGAAGTAAAAAAGTATGTTGAGAGTAAACAGTTGATAAAAACTCAAATGTTGCACCAAGCATCCTTGGTTAATCTCTCTGATGAAGATGATGAAATAAGTGAAGGTGCTAAAATGATGCCTCCTCCCTCAAAAACTCAAAAAATGTCATCCACTTCATCATCCACGGCACAGACCGCCAATGTGAAAGGTCCCCTCAATCTTTATTACCCGCAAACATCACAGGCAAAGGGAAAGGGAAGCAGTAGCACGGGAATGTCTGATTCATCCAAGAAGTTGCTAAGAGATCGCGCTATAAGTGCTTTTGCATTATGTGTATATGATGCAGGGCTCCCTTTTAATTGTGTGAATTACAAAAGTTTTGATAAATACATTGAGGTCATAGGACAATATGGCGTAGGAATGAAACCTCCTACCTATCACGAAGTTAGAGTTACTCATCTAAAAAAAGAGGTGGAGAAGATAGATGAGATTATTGAGGAACATAGATTGAAATGGACAGAGTTTGGGTGTTCAATTATGATGGACAAGTGGACAGCACGAAATGGAAAAATGATCACCAATATTTTGGTCAATTCTCCAATAGGTAGTGCGTTTCTTGGGTCAGTCGATGCTAGCGATGAATCTATCCACCAAAATGTTCAACTTGTTTGAGAAGACTATTGAGCAAATTGGACCGAAAAATGTTATACAAGTTGTTACCGATAACGGTAGCGAGAATGTTAAAGCGGGTGACATGATGATGGGTGTGTACCCGCACATTTATTGGACTCCATGTGCTGCCCATTGTATCAATTTGATGTTTGGCGACATCTTCAAAATAAACCCATATGCTTCAGGTGAAAAAAAATAGCTCTAACTTTCTTTATAGCTTATACTATATGCTTATTACTTATTAGCTACTAAAATATTCCTTTTACAGTTTTTCAGAAGGCCGTTAAGATACATTCTTACATAGCAATGAGGGCATTGTCGTTGAACATGATGAGAAGATATACAAACCAAAGAAATTTAGTGAAACCGGCTAAGACAAGATTTGCAACGGCCTTCTTAACTTTGCAAGCTCTTTACATGCAAAAGAAAAATTTGAGAACTATGATCTTCTCAACCGAATGGACAGAAAGTAGATTTGCAAAGGAACTTTTGGGGAAAGAAGTTGTCAGGCATCTTACTTCTACATCTTTTGGGAATGATGTTGTTAGGGCACTTAAAGTTGGTTCTCCTTTGAAAGTAGCGCTCCGCTTGGTGGATGGAGAAAAAAAACCATCAATGGGCTCTATTTATGAAGCAATGGATAGAGCCAAAGAAGCTATTGAAAAGGGTTTTAATGGCAATCGGAAGCAATATGAGAAAGTTTTCGAAATCATTGATCGGAGGTGGTCGGACCAACTTCATAGACCTTTGCATGCAGCAGGCCATGTTTTGAACCCGGGAATGTTTTACACTAATTATCAAAATAAGACTTTATCAGGAGAAGTGTGGGACGGTTACCTTGATTGTGTTGCTAAGATGGTCCCTGATGTAAAAACACAAGATGCACTAGTCAAAGAGCTTCATATATACAAACATGCAATGGGGAGTTTTGGTAAGCCTCAGGCTATAAGAAACAGAGACAAAACGTCCCCTGGTAAGTGGGTTGATTTAGTTGTTTTTATAGCTTTACTTAGGTTAATTGACTTATTTATAATTATTAAACCTTTAAATTTATTTTTTTATAGCTGAATGGCGGTCGGTATTTGGTAATCATACTCCAAACTTGCAACAGCTTGCCATAAGAGTATTAAGTTTGACTTGTAGCGCATCCGGATGCGAGAGAAATTGGAGATTGTTTGAACATGTGAGAAGAAGATTTATTATATTCTAATTTCTATGTACATTATTATTAGTATCTACTAATTAGTTTCTACAACTTATGCGCAGATTCATACCAAAAAGAGGAATAGGCTTGAACTATCGCGTCTCAATAATCTGGTGTACATTAAGTACAATAGAACATTGAAGTGTCGTTACGATGTTGGCGATACCGTTGATCCAATTCAGTTGGATAATATTGATGAAGCAAATGAATGGCTAATTGGATGCCCCGAAAATGAAGAAGAGGAACTAGTATATGAGGGATGTGATCTTGATTGGGGCACTGTTTCTAGGGCGTCTGGAGTTGAGGAGAATATCTATGGTCTTGGGGGGGGGTTCTTCAAGTTCAAGGTCACATAACAAGGGCAAAGGAGTATCTACTACTACAAGCTCAAGTCGGTCACGGTGCTTAATTGATGAAAACTTCGAGTCCGAGCCCGAGGAGGAAGAAGATGAGGAGCAATATACTGTTGAGAATCTTCGATATCAAGAATTTGGAAATCTTGAAGATCTTGAATTTGAATAGACTTTTAGGATTGCACTATTGCTTGAATTTTAGTATTGCTTGCTTATCACTTATGAATTATAGAGTCATTCAAGTCCTAGACTTTTAGTATCTACTATCTACTTTTAATTTTTGAATTGAAATATTTGCTAATATGTTATTGCTAGTGAGATTTTGATTATTTATATATGCAATTAAATATTTTAATTTTTTGGTATTTATTGGCGCCGCACTTCAAAAAGGCGAGCGGCGAGGCAGGCTCTTGTCGCCTTTTGTCGCCGCGCGCCGTCCAAAACACTGATTTTTACCGTTTATTATTACTAATGCTTTTTCATCTCTCTTTGAGCCGGGGCTCTATGGGAAACAGCCTCCCTACCCGTCATAAGGTAGAGGTAAGGTATGCGTACACACTACACTCCCCAGACCCCACCTGGTGGGATTTTACTGGGTTGGTGTTGTTAGAGTTTCCTTGTACTTTTTAAAGCAACAAATTGATAGTCATATTAAAGGTTATTACTTTGTGCATAAAGTGAAATAATAGTACTAAGAAAATACTATACAAATTGAGAAGTAAACCGACCGTTTCCTTTTTGCTGTTCTGCTTTTCTTCCAAGTCTTGAAGAGTACTATCCAATCGCTTTCTGTTGAATGACAGCATGAAAGCAAATGTTAGATGATAAAAATTACTGTAACAAGAACTACTGAAGCAGCAGAGAAAGATCAAATGTTTATAACCTACTGACTACCATCTGCTACTTAAATCTAGCTTAAATTTACTACACGCACAAAGCAAATTCACAATCTACAAAATAAATCCTAGAAAACCAAACAAAAAGGAGCAGGCTCAGCTCATGCATTATATCAGAAAAATGACTTTACAAGTCAGTTATTTTTTTGGATAACCGTGGTGTCCGGTCCAGCTTGCACACCTCCACTAATTTCACGGGGCACATGCTACCTCCCACCAGTACAGGTACCGGGTAACTCTGTCCACCAAGGCTTGGAGAGATGGGAAGAAATGTCTAGTCAATTTATATTTTTCTTTCTGAATCTGTGCACTAAACTCTCGTACGTGCCCTGGTACAAGTCTAGGATACATTTGGACTTGTAGCTAAAATCATGGACAATGATACATCATATAAAATAAACTTATGTTGTATAGCCATTTAACATCTTTCCTTATGCAGGAAATGTATCAGTTTTCCCCTTTATAAAGAAAAGTCATATTTTGAGTCAAAAACTGGGCGGAGTATACCAATTATAGTAAGCCTATGTTGGAGAATATTCAGTTGATTAGTTTCCGTAGACATGGTACCTGATAAAAGAAAATAGTAATTGCGCAACAAGTGAGCCCACACTTTGTTTAATTTTTCTTTCTATGGAGCACTCACTAATATACAAGAAACATAAATATGTTGTCTTTTTAACTCGGCCCATTACAATAAATACCAAATGAATAGGACACCAAAAAAGACTAATCCTACAAGCTTCGAAAGCCACCAGCAAAGCATTGACACAATAATTTAATTGTGATTTGGTATGAGATCATGACAGACGTAGACATATTCAGCACCTATATATTCCTGGTTATTTTATTCTCGACAGAGTTATGGTAGAATTCCAAATTCTAATTTATAAAGTGCAATTCTTGGATACGCATCTGATCTTTACCGTCTTTGACAGTCTCAAGAGGAAGACCACAGTAGCTTGACAGCCAACATAAGATTAGTCATTTTATGATGAATCCTCGTAGTACTCTGGAATGTTTAATTAATTTTAAAAATATAACAAGTTATGGATGATATATTTGCCTTTAATTTTGGCTGGTAGGATTTCACCAAGAAGATAGATCTCATTTAACATGCCTTCTGTGGAAAGGTTTCTGGTGCATGCTTGAACACAAGGAAAAAAAACTTGAACAGAAGCATTCTCAAAACTTCTTTGAGAGCAGAATAAACTTGTTAAAAATATATTTTTAAGGACGCAGCAACTGTACGAGCAGACACTGCAAACAAAACCTGATCTAACTGCAAAATGCAGCCTTGTTTCTTTGCCTTTTTTTTTTAATTTTTTTTTATTGGTTGTTCAGAGCAATCCATAGCGCTGCAACTCTTCTTTGCATTACATTGATGGATATATATATGTATGGGTTCTAATTTTTGTTCAAGTAAAGGCTGTGACTTTATCAAGTCTAAAGACATATTTGGTTTGTGTAGTAGTAGTACTCTGTGTCTGTGGTCTGGTACTTGTTAATACACTTGTTTCTGTCTTAGAAGCGCTCGCTTCAGCGCTTAAAGTTTGAAGTCAGGCGAGACATTGGGTCCAGCGCTTTTATGTTCGGAAGCGAGGCGAGAATGAAAAAGATTGCGCTTCAGCAGAAGAAGCGAGAAGTGACTAAGGCGTGAACCGTTGCTTAAGCGAAGAAAGCGAGACTTTTGAAATTTAATTGAAATAAGGGTTACTTTTAGGTCTAATTTTAAGACAATTGGAACAGAGACTTACGCATCTCCTTCGTGCTCCGACTATTTGAAGTTCCTGCTCTTCTCTAATTCTAGGGTTTCAAGGTAAGTTCTTCTCTTCTTATCTTCTTCTCTTCTCCCCTTACTCTTTGCTAATCTCTTCTCTTCTCATCTTCGATTTTTCATGAAACCCTAGCAAATTTAATATTTTTTATCTTTGTATTAAATTACGCTTCAGTTGAAAAAAGCGTGTGCTGCGCTTCACGCTTCTCACTTTGGTGAGCGAGCCCTCGTCACTTTTTCTCGCTCTCCCTTTACAAAACACTGGTCTTAAGCAAATATCATGCTGGAAGTGGGATAGAGTTAGCAAGTTTATCAAGAACTATAATCCTAGACATACTAGTAAAATGGTCAGCTGGAATTCTCCTAATAGTCCCCTATCTATCTCCAGACCGATAGGAGTTACATGGCTAGCCAAGGCAAGGCATGCTGGAGTTGTTAGACAAAGAAATGGAGATACGCTGATGGCTTTTGCAAATCCATTCCAATTCTCAACTAACAACTCTAGTGAGGTGCAGGCTGCTCTTTTTGGTGTTAACTGGTGCTGTGATAGGCACATGTCCAACTCACTTTAATGCTAGACTCAATGCTTTTGGTTCAGATGTTACATAGTAGTAAAGCTAAACCTCCTTGTCATCTCCAAAAGGATGTGGAGAGCATTCAAGACAAGGTCAGGGCTAGGGAAATCCAAGTGGTGCATTGTTACAGAGAAGGCAACAAAGTTGTCGATGCTTTAGCCAAATAGGCAACTGAGCTGGATTAAAATGCTTTGTACATGCCTAGTGAAGCCAGAGGCTCCCTCAGGTTGGACCAACTTGGGCTACCTTCATTCAGAATCAAAGTCACCAAACAATCGGGATGCCATTTTGACCCCGGGACATAAAGGGACAGTTGATCTAAGTTATGCCCTCTTTTATATTTGTTGCTTCTAAGTTTTAAAAAAAAATCATGCCTGTAGCCTTTTTCACTAGAATCAATGGCTAAGGTAACAGACCAGCTGCAAAAATGTTGCTCCTCTATTCCCTCCTATTACCCTTCCATTTCTTTCATTTCATTCATTTTGTCAAGTTTTAAGTTAAAGCATTAAAGGTGCAACTTCATTGCATGAGGTGACGAATCCAGAATTAAAATATACCGTCTATAATGGATACCCAGTATTCATATAGCCAGGCCAACTAATTTGGGATTGAGAGTAGTTGATTGATTTATTAGACTATTCATTTTTCATACTGCAATAATATCTACCGATAGGAAATATAACTAACCATTACTGCGCAATATTTTGATTATTTTCTCCCTTCACCCGTGGCCCAGGTATATAACAAACAAGCTTAAATGGTGACATGCACGAGAAATGAGCTATGGATGGAAAAGTCAGCAGCAATCGTATGTCCTACTCCAGATGCTTTACAGTCATAGGATCTAGTTATGCAATAACCTCACTTACTGAATCATCACTACCAGTAATTGGGACAAGTATTCACTTAAACGTTATAACCACGTGAAAGGCTTTTGTTACTTGGCAGAGCTTGTATTTGTTTATTGTTTTTATAGAATTGGTAAAGCTTTTATTAGGCTGAAGCCGCTAACAGATCAAGAGAAAAATTTAGTTTTAAGTTGAAAGTTTAAAGAAGACAATAGATCAAGTTATGGATTAGCAGCTAGAAAAGAAAGGGAAATGGGTGAAAGCTCCTTAGATACAGGTTTTCAACAGTTTGGAATCACAATAGCCAACGCCGAGTCAAATATGAAACATACACAACAATTGTAAATGCTTAGGCATACAACAAGAATAGGCAAAGAACCTACATTGTTTTAAATAAATTAATCAACCTCACGAAACAGCATAAATAATTACTCACGGACTAAATTATTTTGCACTTATCTTCTTTCTTAGAGTCAATTTGATACATTAAATTCATTCAACAATTGAACATAACATTTAGAGATTAAGAGAGTAAATGAATGACGTCATTAATAAGTCCTTTGTTGTTTCAGATGTTAACAACATAGGGCATAGGTTTCCCATTCGCGATAGTAATTCGCTGGCCCATTCTTACACTTGCTGCGAGTAAGTCTGAAATATTCTATCTTTCTGCAACTTCAGTGTGACAGTACGTGTGCTCGATGACTAAGTTGCAAACTTGATAATGCAGATCAATTTAGCAAGGGATGCTTTGAATTCTGAGCTGTAATAGACTAATATCTATTGCATGGGGTACAGTAGGATCAGTAGTGATTATTGCTTTACCAATTACCACTGATGGAAAGCTGGAGAACAATCCAAAGTGTGCTACAGAGTTACGGAAAAATTAGAAGACTTAAACTCCAAACTGAATGCATTTACAATAGCAATGCCCAAAGTAGAGAGGGTGTATTTACTTGAGAAATAAAGGAGCAAGAAAAAAAGAGGCATCATAATGCAATTTCCAGAATAAGCAAGTGAATCAATGTTTATTTTTAGTCTAAAAATCACAGGAAGGTGCTTTGTTCCTGCAGCAGAATTTAAAGGCCTATACATACCAGAGGCGAAATTATGGTTGCATAATCAATGATTCATTAAATTTTATTAATGTTCAAATATATATCTATATACCCCGTGTTAGATGACTGAGTTATGTTTAAACCCCAGCACTAAGGCTACATCAGCCACTGATACATGCAGTCTGTCACTTTCTGCAAAATAATGTGGACTACATTGATTATATAGGAGTACTATGATTTTGCTTCATGCCCAGAAAGTAGTGTGCTTTTGTTTTAAAAGTACATCAATGTGTTGTTTGGATTTGTTTTTGGATCGTCTGCTCAAACATTCGAAGGACTCTGAGAGTAAACTATGTAGTCTCCACTGAAATAAATTGAGATGACAGAATGACTTATTCAAGTGACATCTTAGCTACCTGATTGTTGTGAGAGTTTTCATCATTTCTAACATTTTAATAGAATCATAAAAGGGGTTTCTGGAAAAGGGTGATCAGGACGTTGGTTCATCAAAACCAAAAGACAAATGAGAAACTCAAAAAGCTACCAGCATGTGGCAATGTAGTGTACTTTGGATTTATTTATCAGAAGTCCATCAAAATTCAAAATTTAGTGTAGTAGACACAGGTTTCTGGGGGATATAATTCCATTTGGTGTACATAGACTAATCCTAGGGCAAGTACCACACGGAATTGAAGCCATTGGCCCTATTGTTTTCAGACCACTTCCTAAAGCAACTACGCTTGCAGTTTGATAACAAACTGATCTAACAGGAATAGAATGATATGCTCCCCATCCACATAGAAGACCATCAACTAAAGCACAAAGATTTAGATAAAGAAGCAGCATATTTCATCAGGATATCATGGACAATGTCAAACGAAAGGGTTCTAAGTTAGTATTCTTATGATTTTTTTTTATAAATTTAATAAGAGAATTTTCCATAAGCCCTTGCCATTCCTTTACTGATTGAACAATTTTTCACTACTACTTTAGTATCTCAAATAAACCTATTAATTAATCATACCAACCTCTTCCAATGAACAACAATCTTATATACTTGCTCAAACAACATAAGACTGCTAGAACTAAACTTTAAAAAACCTAACAGTAATAACAACAACATACACAGTGTAATCCCACAAGTGGGGTCAGGGGAGGGTGGTGTGTACGCAGCCTTACCCCTACCTCGTGAGCGTAGAGCGGTTGTTTCCAATAGACCCTCGGCTCAATTAAAGCATATTAATCATCAAAAATTGAAAGGAAATACAGTAGTGAAGAAGCCACGCTAAAAATAAGAAGAAGAGAACAATAGCAACCACAAATAATACGAAGCAAAGGAACAACAGGTACTAATAAAATTGAAGAGTAAAAACATTAACAGTCTTAAATCAAAATAAATGACATACAGTTCAGCCGAAATGTATTCGATTCGCTTTTTTACATTAGCCCTAGCCTCAGCCATATCCTGCTTCACAAGCACTGGTCCTATCAACTTGTAAACATTCGCATCTTCATTCAACAGATCCAATTCCTACATACCCAACTCAAAAAAAAAGTCTCAACATCCCAAATATTGCAAAACAGACACAACCATATAAGTTATTGAAAGAATACCTTGAGAACAAGTTCATTTTCACCTAGCTGAATAGTGTACTTCTTTCTGATTTGGTGGTTCTTTGATATATCTGAAGTACATCACAATTAACATACAAATATAAGAATCATTTTTACCAAGAGAACAAAGGGGGAAGGATTAAGGGTGTGTTCAGCATGGAGGAAAATAACGTTTTCTAATTTTCCCATGTTCGGTTGGTTAAAATATTTTGGAAAACATTTGCTCTAGCAAAACAAATTCCTTAAAAATAAGAAAAATAACTTCTCTAATGAAAGTATGGAAAACAAGTTCAATAAGTGGCATTCCAAGTTCATGGTCTCATCTCCACCCACCCAACCCCCCCAACCTCTTGACCATCCAGGGGCGGCTCAGTAAAATATGTGGCCAAAAGTCAAACCCTAAAAAGAGGCCTTAAGTTCTTAAATATTTATCTTTTATAGCGGGGGTATTAGAACCATTTTGCATGCTCGTCGATCATTCATTGGTTACCTGAGCTCTCACCAGCGAAAGTATCAGTTAACTCTACTCACCAAAATTTAGGTAATGTGGAAAATTCAAGGTTAATTGTCAATGCTTTAGCTAATCATCTCAACTTTTTTTCACTAAGTAGAATGTCAAAATAATTTCATACATTTTGGAATAGTTTTTTAAATAAAAAAACAACTTAGTACACTGTATATAAAAGATAATCAATTCAAAAAAATACTTAAAAGATACACAGTTTTCGTTATCAATATTGTCATCAAATTGCTTCTTTCCTCATAGTCTATGTTTATTACAACATTTAAGTTCATTGACCTAACAAGCTAAATCACATTCCAATAGAAATATAAAATTTATAACCTTTTTACTAATGATAGTTTACGAAATATATATAATAACGTAATAACTAATGGAGTATAATTATTTTTGGGGCCCTCCAATAGTTGGCGCTTAAGGCACTGGCTTTAGCAGCCTTGCCCTTCAGCTGGCCACGTGACCATCCCACACCCCGCCACCCCTGAACCCCACCTCAACTCAACCCTATAGCGTTTTGCTAGATCGCATATAAACATTCATCAAATAATATTTTCTTTCTCACTACCGAACACTTGAAAATAACACTAGAACATAAGGGTGTGTTCGATATGGAGGAAAATAGAAAATGTTTTCCAATTTTCCCTTGTTCGGTTGGTCAAAATGTTTTCAAAAACATTTTCTATAAGTTTCTTAAAATTAAAGAAAATAACTTCCCAAACGAAAGTAGAGAAAACAAGTTCAATAAGTGACACTCCAGGTTCATTGTCTTCTCTCCACCCATCCAACCCCCACCCCTTGACCATCCCCCCCCCCAACCACCCCAACTCAACCCTATAATGCTTTGCTAGATCGAATATAAATATTCTTGGAATAATATTTTCTTCTTACTTACCGAAGAAAATAAGTAAGAAACCATTTTTTTTTCCAAGAAGGTACTTTCCTTCCTACCAAACACACCCTAAGTAACATTCCAATTTCTTTGTCTCCTCTCCCCACCCCTTGACCACCCCAACT
The DNA here is from genome assembly GCF_029784015.1 of Lycium ferocissimum. Lineage (NCBI taxonomy): Eukaryota > Viridiplantae > Streptophyta > Magnoliopsida > Solanales > Solanaceae > Lycium > Lycium ferocissimum. The sequence goes on along the minus strand of NC_081342.1, from coordinate 58,025,455 downwards.
CAACCCTATAATATTTTGTTAGATCACATATAAATAATATTTTCTTTCAACACTAGAAAATAAGTAAGAAACCAATTTGTTTTTTCAACAAAACATATTGCTTCATACTAAAACACACCATAAGGAAGATTAAGATATTTACCTTTTTGAAGTTTGCTAAGATCGTTGGCTTTGTTTTCTAGGTCACGTTGCAATTCTCGCGTAGCTGCCATCCTTCTAAGCTTCTTTATGTGTTGCGTTTTGCGCTCTGCTGCCTTACTTGTGAGTTTTGCGGCGACGGGAAGAGGATGGACCGGAGATTTGCGGTTCGTTTTCCAGTAATAATTAAGTAAAGAATTTAAACATTGTTTAGTACTCAACTTTTGCGATTTAATCCACTTCAGTCCTTCAGGTTTCACAATTTAACAAAGGGTGGTAATGGATTGTGTCGAGCCTAATTTGAAATGGGTCATTCGCACTAACGCCCGGGGAGGTCTTTGATTTTTGTCCTACGGCACTTTAAGTAACAAATGTGGCCGAAAATATCTCTGACATCGAAAAAAAAAAGGCATACCCTTATCTATGACCTAAATTTCGCAAGGCACAAATTTATATTTTCGCATTATGATAGCACACAAGGCATAACTTAGTTCCTGGCAAAAGTTCTCTAAACTTATGCCGAACAAATTAGATACTATACAACTTATGCCGAATAACTTAATTCCTACCGAACTTATGCCGGACCGGGCAAAAGTTCTATAAACTTATGCCTCGCGCAATTAGGTCATAGATTAGGGTACTTTGACCCACAATTTTTTATTAAATGAGAAGTAGGGGCAAAAATTAAAGACCACCCTGAAATAGGGGCAATACGCGAAAAAAAATGATTTGAAATTTTGCTTTTTAAAAAAAGGATAATTTGAAACTGTCATAAACTAAAAGGTGATTTACTATTCACCTTTTAGATTATTAAAATTTGAAGACTTATTAGTAGTTATTTGAATATTACTCTTTGCTCGAACCTTCAGCAGCTAGTCAGGATTCACTCACCAGGTTGGGTGCTATTTTAGGGTGTGGCATTGTTATTACTACCTCAGTTTCCAAAAAAGAATTAGATGTAATGACCCTGTGTATATGAGGATATGAAAACACACACGGGGCAGGGAGTGCCGATTTATCTCTCACCTCAAACAATTAACACCTACAAATATGTCGTAGCTAACCCTAGCCACCAACACTTATATATGCTCGGGGAGTTTGACTAGTTCTCCCTTTCTGGATGTGATCACATTAATATGAATCTGAACTGAATGTTTGAGCAATACTTCACACAAACAAGTAATTCAACACATTATAGAAGTTGGTTATTTGTTGTCATTATGTGATTAGCAAGCATATGCACACAAACTTTATCCTATATGTAATCTATTCTGAAAATGTAACGCAAGAAATTTAGTATGAACTTAACCCGTGACTTAGGCAAGGAACCTCAGCTTACCTCAATTCAACTGTCAAAGTCATCTATCAATGAACTCGTGTATTCAAACCCTTCAAAATCTACAACTAAGTAGTCAGAACAATTAACTCAACTCAATTCAATTGTGGTTTTATTTGGCCATTATGGATTCATACAACTTCGACCTACAAATTCCATCAATCTTACGATCTAAACATCATTTTACATCATAAAGTTGCTACCTTTAGTAATAGGAAGTAACAAAATTCACATTGTAAAACGTTTGCACAACTTTTAAGTGTTGGACCTTGAAGAAGTCTTTGATGCTTGGATGAAGAACATAGGATTTAGGAATTAGGTCTTAAATGATATAAGTGTCTTGTTTTGACGAAAGTCTATGGTAGAAGGCTCAATCGTGGAGACATTTGAGAATCATCTTCATGTTTAGTCTTTACGTCTCAGGTGACCAATATCAGTTCAAGTCCAATCGTGGACCAGAATGTCTAGCCGATAAAATCGTGGACTCTGATAACAAATGGATTTTCACTAGTGAATCTGGATCAAAATGGTTCCACGTTTGTAAATTGTGGACCTAGATAACATGTCTTCTTTTCTAGATAGCTTTCAATCTTGGAGCCGATGAGAAATCATCTCCGCGTTTCACGTTGAGTTCTTCACTTTTACAAGTTGAGATTTTAAGCTCCAAACCTGATTCTTTTTAACTTTTTGGCCCCTTTTGCTCCTTTCAATCTTATATATCTGAAACCAACAAACAGTAAGTTAGTTATGTTATTAAACTGTAATTAAAGAACCTTAAAATTTAAGTCAAAGGTGCTAGTAAGTTGGTTAAATCTCAACTTATCACTGTTGGGATTTTATTTAAATATAAATTTATTAAAGTGTTTTAAAAGAAAAGGTGCATGTCTTTTAATGAAAGGGCGTGTCCTTTCATTTTTGGGTTACTACCAATTCAATTTAAACCCAACAACTTTTAATCCAACGTTAACTTTTTTCTTTCTTCTTAGACAAAACCTTTTTCTTCTACAACAAAATCCTGCACTTCAAAACCAAAAAAGTTCTTGCTTTTCTAAGACGGATTTTTTCACTGTTTGCTCAGTGCAGATTTCCAAAAGACTTGTCATATCAACTAAAAATATTTGCGTACAATCTCATAGCAGTCTCGCAGAGGAGAGGGAGCAAATATCATTTTTAGGAAAGCGTTTCGCACGTGTTTCAAGCCTCGAATCCTGTGCTCGTTATTCATATTATCAAACTTCATCTTTGTGTTCTTCGTCATATAATTTCTGTCTTTTTGGTATAATATTTTCCAACAATCTAAAAACGATATTTTCTATCAAACCCAGTTTGTAGAAATCGTCAATTTCTTTATTTGATGAAATTTCTCGTCACTGGTTGGAGGATTGACGATTAGTAGTGATAAAGTTTTGTTTAGATTTTTGTTCGATTGGGTATAGAATAACAGTAATCCATGGGGTGTTTGTTTGACAGAATAAGAACTACTTCTTTGTCTAATTCCTTTAGTTTGCTACGCTGAGAACGGACAACTAGAATAGAAATTGGTTCCTCCAAATTTTTTAGTTTCGCTGGCAAATTCTTGGTTAGGAGATTACTCTTACTGCTTGCGGAAGTATGTGCTCTACTTGGAAAATTAGGAGAAGATTAAACGGTGCTTAGATTCTACCGAATTCAATCACCTTCAAATTGTGACAGTTAGTTCTGGTAACAAGGAGTGAGTCCAAAGGCTAGACTATATTAAGATGACCAAAGAGGAAATTGCAAAGTGATGAATTGAAGAGAAAGTGACAACAAATCGGGTTCTATTTTCTTAACTCCACTTATTATTTATTTATGAATTTTATTCTTTGTGATTTATAAAATTTAATTTTATAAATATTAGGGTAGATGTCCCTTTTGTGATAATCTTGAAATGCATATTAAGTGCAATAATATGCTTAAGGTTATATTTGTTATTCCTTTGTCAAAATGCAAAAATTGTTGGCATAGACGCATACATGCTGCATTCATAGATTATGTAGAAAAATGACATGCAGTATTTATTCGAGAAGAACTTACTTATACTCGAAAATCGTTTGGAGACCATGGAAAAACAACATTTACGTTAGATATTACTTAATGGTTGATGACTTTTACGAACATGATGACTGGGAGAAGCATAATATGTTAATGTTTTGTGCATTGTGCTTGATCTTGATATGCTTGTTAATTTTAGGAATAACATTTTCTTATGGTGATCATTGTGACCCGTTATTCTTGCATAAAAGACCATATGTGAAGTTTACTTTCAAGTTGTAGAATGATATAAAATATTATATTGTTTGCAAGTATGTGTCTATACTTGAAAGTTGTTAAGAATATGAGATCTAGAGAACATGAGTTAGTGAAATGTGATATGAAAAGGCACTTGATATGTTCAAAGTGTGGGGGCATTTGGCTTATGATTAGTCGTCAACACTAGAAGATTATTTTTATGCCTTCAAAATGGAAAAGTCGTGTTCCTTCATGAAGGGGTGTCATTTAAAAATTGTGTTCTTTCATGAATACTTAAATTAACGGTTGTGACTTTTTATGAAAAGTGTTATTTTATGCTAGTTAATTAGTGGATATGTTACTACAAGCAATGATATGAAGAACATAATAGAAACGAAGAGGTTTCTATCTTCCTTTCAAAATGAATGATCACGGATAAATTAGTACCATGTTGGGTATCAAGATTAAATAAAATAGTGGGGGTTATGTATTGAGTTAATCTTATTACATCGAGAAAGTGCTAAATAAATTTAGTCACTTAAACATAAAGAGGTCAATACCGTATTTGATCCTAGATCGAGTTAATGGAAGAATTGTGGCTTAACTTGTTTAAGCAAGCGCTATCGGAACGGCCAATAGCCAAGTTCTTGATTTTCTTTAGAAAATTACAGATTTGAGAAATTTAAAAGTTTCATACTATTTTATAAGGATATACCAATACAAGTTGGTTATCGAGTTCGCGAGAAACAAATCCACAAAAGGTTGGATGTTTACCTCAGGAGGAGCTTTAATTTCTTAAATTCAAGAAACAAAAACACATTCAACAATGGAGTTAGAATTTGTCGCATAAGGAGTTGAGTGGTTGAAGGGTATTTTTTAGAAATTCCATGATTTTGCAAAGTGTGAGCTTAACTTTGTGATAGTCAAGCCACTTTAACACGAGCATGTAAATATATTATGTGAAGTTAAGCATATAAATCTACGACATGACTATGTGAGAAAGTTAATTCATGAAGGAATCATTTCTCTCTTATTTGTGGAGTCAAAAAGTAATTTTGGTGATCCCATTACTAAAAATCTTATAAGGAAGCAGAAACCAACCTCGAGTTAATTAAATTAAAACTCCTTAATTAGGTCCACCAATGATGGCAACCCTACCCAGCACTATAAAATGAATAGTTATGGGTTCAAAGGGTAACAACAAGTTATTGATACGTGGATGCTTTAGTACTTAAGTAAGAGATATACTAGTACTGGTTGTCACAGATTAGAGGGTTGAGTTCTAATACTCAAAATGAAGTTCAGTTTCTGGAACAAGTGTCTCAAATGTGACAAAGACACTGAAAGAACTTCACCTATACGAACATAGAAGTGGTGCTGCTTCGATTGATATGTAGATTTATTCTCATTAATGTTCATGAATTTTCACATGGCCATAAAAGTGCTAAGCATGTTGAGTGGAAAGAAGAACAAAATGTTTATGTGTATAGTGTTATATCCCGTACTTTGTACGTCGGGATATTCTGAGACAAGTGTGAAAAGTTAAGAGTAAGACCATTTTCCGATTTTGTTTTAAGGCATAGGTTGCCTATGATCTCATTGGAAGGAAATATTAAGGAGAATTTGGGGCTAAAGTGCAATTATGGAAACTTATGTTTCATGAAATATGGGGCCAAAAGTGAAGCTTTAGAAACTTGAAATTCAAAAAAAAAAAGGGGGAGGTGGCCGGCCACATGGAGATGTGGGACATGGCCACATGTTTTAATTATATATGTATACATAAGATGACTAACTTAGTCATCTTCATCATTTTGTTGTCTAGAAATTTCAAGAAATATGAAGAAAAAAAGAAGAAGGAGGAGAAACGGCCAAGGCCATGGAAATTTGAAGTTCAAGAATTGATCACCAAAAAATATTTTCTTCTAGTTTCCCTACCAATTGAAAGGCCCTCGTTAACGTGGAGTGGTCGTTGGAGCAAGTAAATCGTTCGTTGATGTCATATGAGAGGCTTAGCCGAGTGGTGAAGCTACATGGAGAAGGTGAGATTCAATCTTATTTTTCATATGTTATGGATGGTTTGTATGTGTTGTGAAGTGTGGAAATGAATTAAAATCATGAAAATATGGAAGTTGAAATATAGCCGTGTATGTGTGTGTCTAACATGTGTGCGTATGGTGGTGTGTTGGAGTGATGAACTAATTGAATTTAGCATGTTTGTGTGTTGTTGTAATGTGTAGAAAATGAATGAAACTCATAAGATGTTGAAGTGGAGGTTGGTAGTGAACTAGGGTACGTTTGGTATGCAAGAAATGAAGTAATGTTATCTAGTATTTTGATTGTCGTCGTTATGAATTCTATGAGGTAAAATGAAGTTTAATGATCCAAGTTGAAGATCAAAACCGTGTGGGCTGAATTGAGAATTAATGTGACCTTAATGTGCTTCCTTGAATTTATGAAAATAATGTTGTGAATGTATGGATTATTGGTGTTATTGATGAATTTGGAAGAAAAGAATGCATTGTGTTGCTCTTGCCAAGTTTAGAGAGTTTCGGGTGGCATAGCTTGTTGTAAAATTTGTTTGCATATTGTATGGGTTGCTTGAAATGTACTTAACTCATGTATGAATGGTTGCGGATTAGTAATCGAATATGTGAATATTGGTATTGAATTGAACGTATGTAGTTTATTGGAATATAAATGGAATGTCGTCGAATTATATAGAAAGGAGTTATTAATGTTAGAATGTGTTTGGAATTGATTATCGATGTTATTATCATGTTGGTTGGTATTGTTGATAATGATTTGGCCGAGTTGAATTCTCGGGGATGTCCAATTTATAGGGGAAGTGCTGCCCAAATTTCTGTAGAAAAAGTAATGGCTTGGAATTGGATTCTTCGATATTTATGGCTAATGTTCGATGCCTATTAATGTTATTGTAGATCGTGAGAAGTCGAGACGTAAGTTCGGAGTAGCTTAGGAAGCGGCTAAGGTATGTAAAGCTCACCCCTCCTTTCTTTGGCATGTCTTAGTTGAATGTAAGTTATGACACGAATTACGAGGTAACTCTATTCTGGTGATCCGAGCATGTTTATGATCCTTATTTGTTTCTTGATATTCATGTTCTTAATGTAGTCAAATTATGGTCTGTATGTTTTTCACATGAATGGATCTCAAAGATTGCATGAAAGTCGTTTTCAAAAAGAGTTTGTTTCTTAAACGATTCCGAAACTACGAACGTCCGTAACTTTCACAGAAAGGCTCGGATCGCTTCGATTCGTTCGTAGAAAGTTCTAAAGTGAATTAAGTTTGTAACTTTCCGAGGCGAACTTGGATTGGTTGACGTATGACTATGATCCCTATGGTCCGAATATGACTATGACCCTTATGGATTTGTAAATACGTGTGATGTATGTTATGTTTCCGAAAGATATACGATATAACTATGATCCGATTTTTAAATGACATTCCGTTTAGACTACTTCATTGAGTCTGTGAGTATGATTTTATGTGCACATGGTTTCTCACTACTCTGCTCGTGCAAGCTCAATATGTCATTCACCGAGTCCCGGGCCGGGTACGCATTCGTGCAACCTCTCTGCATTGTTCACCGAGTCCTTCACCAGAGGGCCGGGTACGCTATATATGTATATATGATATGATGATGTGACGAGATGGGGATGGCGGCCGGGATGGCATACCGAGTCCCTTGCTAGCGGGGTCGGGTACGTTATTCACCGAGTCCCTCACTAGGGGGCAGTGCTGGTATGTATATATGTATCTACATGCATACATGATTATGATATGATTTTACTCACCGAGTCCCTCACTAGAGGGCCGGGTACGATATATATGCACGATGATATGACAATATGATTATGATAAGATTTTACCTACCGATATATGTATATGCATGACAAATATTTTCAGAAGGCAAGTCTTATGATTTTCTGTACTCTTTACTTCAGTGTGATCCCGCTTACTACATTTCATGCTTTATATACTCGGTACATATTCGTACGTCTTGACCCCTCTACGGGGTTGCGTTTCATGCGCGCGGTACGCCGGATAAGTTGGAGACATTAGCAGAAGATGTTCCAGCGGGATTGGCGAGCTCCATTTGCTCCGGAGTGCTGCCGAGTTAGAGCTTTATGATATGATTTCATGTTCCGTGTTAGAGACTTTACAGACAGTGTCGTGGGTATAAGATATCGGTTATGTAGCGGCTATGTAAGCCGGTGTATTACTACGCATTGTATTAAAAGTTTTATATGTTACAGATTATTTTTGATTTGAGAAAAGAAAAATGCATATTATTCTTCGAAAAACTTTCGTTATGTATTTGTGTCATAATTTGGGAGCCAGCGTGATTATGAGTATTATGTGAGTCAGCGGGTTCGCTCGGCCCTAAATAAGGGTCGGGTGCCCTTCACGCCCTAACAGAAATTAGGGTGTGACATATAGTGTCACCGATGTTATCACAAGAAATAACACGTTCAAAGCTATTATGCTACATGGGTTTTCGATTTCATCTTGTGATGCTATACTAAGATAATGTTCAAATCGAAAGATACATTACTCTACGCATAAATATTATTTGATTTTTAAGTCTTGATTTATATTTAAATAAGTGGGGGATTGTTGGGATTTTATTTAAATATAATTTAATTAAAGTGTTTTAAAAGAAAAGGTGCATGTCTTTTAATGAAAGGGCGTGTCCTTTTATTTTGATAGACTACCAATTCTATTTAAACCCAACAACTTTTAATCCAACGTTAATTTTTTTCTTTCTTCTCAGACAAAACCTTTTTCTTCTACAATAAAATCCTGCATTTCAAAACCAGAAAAGTTCTTACTTTCCCAAGACGGATTTTTTCACTGTTTGCTCAGTGCAGATTTCCAAAAGGCTTGTCATATCAACTAAAAATGTTTGCATACAATCCCATAGCAATCTCGCAGAGGAGAGGGAGCAAATATCATTTTTAGGAAAGCGTTTCACACGCGTTTCAAGACTCCAATCCTGTGTTCGTTATTCATATTATCAAACTTCATATTTGTGTTCTTCTTCATATAATTTCTGTGTTTTTGGTAAAATATTTTCCAACAATCACTAGAGTCCACACTTCAAATATTTGTTTAAAATTTGTCTTGATATTTCTAATCTTTAAAAAGTTTTATCCGAACTTTGGCTGCTTGAGGAGCTGTCATTCTCGCTGGTGTGGACATGTATACCTCTTAGTTTTGCTTCTAGTTAGCTAAGTACATGCTATTAGTATTAATATTTGTAGGAAAAAGTTAAATAATTGCATGCAAGTAGTGGGAGGATGAACTTTCTTAGTCTTGATAAGTGATAGCGCCAATGCTTTCGTAGTAATTAATTGAATGCAATAGTAGTCTGACTTGGATACAATTTATTTTCAAATCATCTCAACCACCTTTGGCATTCAAATCCTGATAAGCCTTAGCAAATTGGTTGAGACGCATCAGAGTTCATGCAATCATTTGCATGTTAGAATATCATGTGTGCTAAGGAAATAGCTAAAAGATTATAACATCATGCAGAACCCACGAACATTACAACTAAGATACGGAGGAAGAGCATACCGCGTTCTGTCTGAAGTTCGTCATATTGGCTACTTATTAAATACTTTGAAAAATATTGAATATAGATTAAATAGCAAGGTGAAACGAATATAGGTTAAATAACAAGGTGAAAATAGGATGCCGAGTGCAATTCCTGCTAAATTTAGGAATACGGATTCCACTTGTATTTGGGCCAGCTTTAATAGCAAAAGTAGAGGGCAATTTGCATGATTGTCCTTATTCGGGGAGATAAAACAAAGTACATTCTATGTTTTGATGATTGTCAAAATGCTGGAGAAATAGAGAGAGACCTAGTTCGCTATCATCTCCTCTACGTACATCGTACGATCAACGACAATAGTTGTAAAGCTTTGCAGTACATTTGCCTGTGCTCAAGCAATCTTTGCGTATGCTTTAAGTCAAACATGGGATAGTGGTCTCTATCTCACCCATGTTCCCCAATATGTATACAATTTGTTCCAACATATTGTGTATAAAACGAAAACCTAAACTATCTTGTGCAAATCCTTGCGGGAAACCAGTTCTCAAGTGCTCTCAAGAACTAAGCCACTTACAAGCTAAAAAGAACCTAATCAGACATGAATTATGTCTATGTTCTTTGGCTTGTTGAGTCTTTGTTTATGTATGCCTAAATTGTAAACCTTCTCTTCTTTCAGAAAGCTGTTGTAGGTAGCTTAAATTCTCAGTAGTTGGTAGCGGTTTACCTATTCAATCTATTGAGTGGTACCTTTGGCTAGAGTTAGTCAAGTGTATTAGTTAGTTTGGCTTGAGTTAGTCAAACGTGGTTGTGTGCTTGGCTATGGGTAGTCAAGAGTTGTAGCTTACAATAGGTGTATTGTAAGGGTGAGGGATTTATGAGAGTTAAATTCCTAGATTGCAAGGGGTTGTAATCTGAAGTTGCTCAGTGTAGTGAAGTGAAATCCTACATGGTAGGTCGTGGTTTTTAATCCCTTGAGCAAGGAGTTTTCCACGGTAAATTCTTGCGTTATTTACTTACTGCACTATCTGAGAGAACTGGTAGACAACCAGGTCTCTCCATATATTGTTTGGTGGATGCACAGCTTACAACAAATGGTATCAGAGCAAGTGCTTTCTAAAAGATTAACATCTAGAAAGAATCTGTGAAATGGCAGCCCCACCAAACTTGGAAGAAGGTCAATCATCCACCAGAAACACCCAGATTTAACGGAAAATATTATGGGTGGTGGAAGGCTAAGATGCATGACTTCATTAGGGCTGAAGACTCAGAGCTGTGGGACATCAGTTGTGATAGTCCTTAAGTCTCTGTAAACAAAGATGAAGCTGGCTTGGCAACCACTCCAAAAACAAGCCAAAAATATACTAAGGCGAACGGGGGAAGGAGGCCGTGGAAAGAACTACAAAGCAAAAAAGATTTTATGCATGATAGGAGCGAGATAAGTATAATCGGAATCTCATCATACACTGCTTGCTAAGGAGATGCAGAAACTCTCCAAAGCCCGGCCACGAAGGGACAACGCAGGTAAAGAACTCTAAAATCGACATGCTCACCACAGAGTATGAGCTGTTCAAAATGAAAGAAGGTGAATCTATTCATGATATGCACACCAGGTTTACCTCTATAATCAATAAGCTCAACTCTTTAGGAGAAGTATCAATAAGCTCAACTCTTTAGGAGAAGTATCAATAAGCTCAACTCTTTAGGAGAAGTCATCACAACTATCAAACTAGTGAGGAAGTTGCTTGGTGTTTTACTTGATTCTTGGGACAGCAAGGTAAATGCCATCCATGAAGCTCAAGACTTCACCAAGCTGACGATTGATGAACTCATCGAAAATCTTAAGACCTATGAGATGAAGTTGACTCTAAAGAAAGATGAAAAGAATAAAGTGAAGAAAGAAAGGGATCTGGTTCTCAAAGCTTCAACAGGAGATTCGAGCGATAAGAAATCTGAAATGGCCTATCTCACGCACAGATTTCATAAGATGATCAAGAAAAATGGGGGAATTCCCAAGATAGGAAGCTCTAGAAGAAACTTCAAAGGAAATGACTACTGCTGTCACACATGTCGGAAACCTGGTCACTTTATAAAAGATTGTCCTCAAAACAAGCAGGATAACTATGACAGAACTGGCTGGAGAAACTAGGTTCCCGATAGAAAATTCAGAAGAAAAAAAGTTGCTGATGAAATGGTGAAGCAAGCACTGACTGCATGAGGAGATTCTTCTAGTGAATCAGAAGGTGAAGAGGACCGAGGGATCACATCAATGATGGCTATTGAATATAATGCAACAAAGTATGATTCAATCTTTGAACTCATGGACAAATCAGATACAAATAATAACGATGATGATGATGAAGACAAAGAGGTAAACTTTCTTGAGGTTAAGAAAAACCTAAGAACTTACTCTCAGAGAATAAACTCATATTATTATCAAGCATGTTGATTGATGCCTATCATGATCTGATTGCTGAAAAGAATGAGTTGAATCATGTGATCGATGAGATAGAGCAAGAAAAGGACGACTTGTGTGTGTCCATTGGAAAAATGAAGGAACAAATTCACGAGAAAAACCAACGAAGTATCATATTAGAGAGTCAAGTAAGACGAAGTGTAGAGTTTCTCTCAAAGGGAAAAGGTGAAGCAAGTGAGTCTCACTTGGAGCTTGAAAATGAGCTGAAGAAAGTAAAACTGTGTCTCACTGCCAAGATTGAAACGAACGAGCAGTTAAAAGAATATTTAAAAAGGGTCGAGTTCGATCTTGACAAAGCTTTCAAATGGACCTGGTCCTCCGAAGTAATCACCTCCATGTACAAGAGTAAGGCAGGCTGTGGCTTAGTTTTAAGAAGGAGAAGATCTTTGTACAACTTCTACAGTAAATATTTCCACAATAAAAAACTGGTTGTGCACTCATTGTGGACGATGTGCTATTACAAGGAGGCTTGTAAGGCAAGGAGTGAGGTTTTTCAAAGAAATAAGAACTACATCAAGAAGGGAGTTAGGGTGGAAGGAGCAGGTCCTCAAAAGAGAAGTGGTCAGAAGAGAATGAAGGGAGAGGATCCTCAAAAGAAACAACCTCAAAAAAAGAAAATTGTGGTGCCCATGTGGGCTAAGAGAAGGTTAATCCATCCTTTCGATAACCACAAGGGACCCAAGCTGGTTTGGGTTCCCAAGTCTAATCAGTAACGTCACTCACAGGCTGGGGAGAGAGAAGAGTAAAGAAATCTCTACTCAAAATAACGCGATTGACGATCAGTGACGGGATCAACATAACTCAGGCTCAAGGAACGCTGCATACTTCAGAGTTACTGCTTGATAGCTTCAAAGAAAAAACACCATCCAGAGACCTGGTCTTTATAACTCAGGTTAGTAGTCCCTTCAATGATCACATATGATTGTTAAACTGCTAAAAATACTTCAAAACTGTCTATTGACCTTTTTCGTCAAAATTCAAAATAATGTCCCGTCCAATCTGTTGCCCCTTCCCTAAATCAATCAGCTCTTCTTCTTTTCTACACCAATCTAAATTGCCATATCAGTCTTCATAACACTCTTCTTGTTTCTCCCTCACACCTTCAGACTGTTAGTCTTCCCCTTTACATCTCCCTCTTACACAAGTTTGTCTGAACCATTTCATATTCGCTTTTCGTGTCAAGCTTTTGCTAAGTATCACCAACTCTCTTTCAAACCAGAGCAAATGGATTCTAAGTTGTCATTCTCAAAATACCCAACCTCCTTTGATCAAAATGCAAATGTATCAAACCTAAAATCCCACTTACCAGTTGCTTCAAAAGAAAAGTTATTTTCGAATATGTCTCAGATGGAGACATCCTACTGTGCTTCGTGCGAAATCAATCCTCCAGAAGCTCGGAGTAAAGGGTGAGTGAGATAAGAAAATTGAAGGGAAAAGGAAGAAGAAGGTACTCTGATAGAAAACATATTGCTCAGAAGTCTCCTAGAGCGAAAATGCTAGTCAGATAAGCAAAAAAAGGGTTGTCAACAAGTGAAACAAGTGAATCTGATAAAGTAAGCAATTCATCCACTGCAGGCAGACAGATTAATGAGGAAGTTGAGGAAAATGAGGAATCTCCTCTGCTGAGAAGTAACTCCAGAAAGATGACATAGAGTGGAAGGGAAAGTCATTTTAGCACTATAAATGAAAGCAACCAAGGTAAAAAATCAGTAGATAGAAGCAGGGAAGAGATGAGAGGAGAGGAACATTATGCTCATTTTCCTCCACAACAAAAGAGAAAGATGTCTACCAATGAGACACTTGATCCCTCCAAGAGACAAAGAATTGACATGATACAAAGAGAACGAAAGAAAGTCTGAAAAAGGAAAGAATCCTGTTTGGAAGGGTTTTTGATACTAACCTCCTTGAGGAACCAGAAATGAAAGAACTGAAGAAAGTGGTGGAATTTCAAAACTGGATGCACCTCTTTACTCCACCCATATCCAGTGTATACGAGGCTAAGGTAATTGAGCTAATTGAAAATTTATGCAATATTGATGATGGTACTCTGGCCCTAACTGTGAATGGGAAAGAGTTTGTATTGGCTGAGTCAATACTTTCAAGTATTTTAGGAGTAAAAACTGATGGGGTACGAGCCGTAACATGAAAGGGATCCACTGGGTTCAAGAATGTGATAGTGAAAGATGCAAAGTTTGCAACCAAATCAAGTCATTCCAAAAGAGAGATTAAACCTGAGTTCTAATTGGTCTTTGAATTTGTTAACAAAGTACTACTGCCAAAAACTGAAGAATGCTCTACTGTGATGCTGGAGGACCTTGGTCCTTGTGGAAGCTCTAGAAACTTTTGAACTAATCAACCTGCCAGCCATTCTATTTGAGCGGATAATCAAGGTGGCGAGCACAGTGCAAGGAAATTCCAGACTTCCTTATGGGTTCTTTCTATCTAAGGTACTTGCGCACTTTAAAGTGAGAACGGGAAAAGCCACCATAGGGACAAAGAAGCACATGTTCTCTCTGACCACCTTGGAAGACTTCGAGTTTGTGCTAAAAGAAGTCGGTGTCGATAGTCCTTCCACCATCTCGCTCTTAATTGAACACCAAGAAGCAGCAAATGCAGAAACCCAACAATTCAAACATCCTTCTGAAAGCTCAACTAACTGAACAAACAAGGAACTCTGATCCACAAGATGAAATTAAAAATCTGCTGACTGAAAGGGACTAGTTGAGGGTCACAACAGATGCGCTCAAAGATCAATTAGTGAAGGATCAGCGTGCCAACAGTGAGAGAATTGAGAAGCTCTCTCAAGCACTAAGTAGACTGAATGATCCTTGCTAGTCCGTGTCCTTCCAATCCTGTCATCTTTTCTCCTAAATCTTGTTGTTGATAACTTTTTTTAGGGCCTTCCCTGACTTGTGACTTAATTGCAGTTTCAACTATCATATTTCTGCACTGAATTGATTACTATATGTGTGTTCTTGCTAATCCTTATTAGGCAATCTCTATGTCTTTGTGCTTTATTGCTAGCTTACTCACATCTATTCTTTTCGAGTGGCTCTGAGTTAATTTGACTGAGCTAATCACTTTTCGATGATGCCAAAAGGAAGAAGGAGGTGTTTGTTGTCGCAGGGCGAATAAGTAGGATTGTTTGTTGTCGCAGAGGGAACAAATAGGACTTGATTCTCAGGGGGAACATTGTGTTAAAGTAGTTGTTTGATATGTTGTGAACTAAGGGGGAAGGAGGTCCTTCTGTGATTAAGGGGGAAGGAGGTGTTTGTTGTCTCAGGGGGAACATTGCGTCAAAGTTTGTCATTATCAAAAAGGGAAAAATTGATAAAACAAAGTACATTCTATGTTTTGATGATTGTCAAACTGCTGGAGAAATAGAGAGAGACCTGGTTCGCTATCTGCACTCTCTGTATGTCGTACAGTCAGCAACAACAATTGTAAGCCGCACGCTAAACAACACAATTGTACACCAACGGTCATTGCAGCCCATGCTTTAAGTCAAACATGGGATGAGTGGTCTCCATCTCACCCGCATGTTCCCCAATATATATATATGACTTGTTCTAACATATTGGGTAGCACTTGAAAACCTAAACTATCTTGTGTAAATCCTTGCCGCCTCAAGTTCTCAAGTGCTCTCAAGAACTAAGCCACTTACAAGCTGAAGAACCTGATCCAGACACCAGATTATGTCTATGTTCTTTAGGTTGTTGTGAGTCTTTGTTCATCTGCTCCTTAAATTGTAAACCTACTCTTCTTTCAAAAAGCTGTTGTAAGTAGCTTAAATTCTCAGTAGTTGGTAGGCGGTTTACCTATTCAATCTATTGAGTGGTACCTTTGGCTAGAGTTGTTTGGCTAGAGTTAGTCAAACTTGGTTGTGTGCTTGGCTAAGGGTAGTCAAGAGTTGTAGCTTACAATAGGTGTATTGTAAGGGTGAGGGATTTATGAGAGTTAAATTCCTAGATTGCAAGAGGTTGTAATCTGAAGTTGCTCAGTGTAGTGAAGTGAAATCCTACGTGGTAGGTCGTGATTTTTAATCCCTTGAGCAAGGAGTTTTTCACGGTAAAATCTTGTGTTATTTACTTACTGCACTGTCTGAGAGAACTGGTAGACAACCAGGTCTCTCCAGATACTGTTTGGTGGACCCACAGCTTACAACAGGGATGGTCTTTTATTTTGCCCCTCAAATTGGCGGTCTTTAATTTTTTCCTTCGCAACAAACCCCTTGGTTCCGGGTTTGAACCCACCGTCCCCCTCTCGGTCAAAAATTAAAAAAAAAAAATCGTAAGGTAGAGTTTGGACTCGCAAGACAGAGTTTTGCCTGCAAAAGGTTTGCATCAAGGCATAATTTTTTTTTTTTTTACTCAGTTAGAATTTTGCAAAACTCTGCCTTACGGGTTAATTGTGCTACGAAACTCTGCCTTGCGAATTTTTTTTTTTGACTGAGCTGGGGTTTGAACCATAAACCTCATGGTATTAGGCGAACGGAAAAAATTAAAGACCAGTGCCTTTGAAAGGCAATCCGCACAAAAAAATGAAAAGGAGAAGAAGAAATTGCACGGTTTGTCTTCAAATGGACCGGTCTAAAAATTTTGCCCTTCAAATGGGCTGGTCTATAATTTTTTGCGGGCAATTTGTACGATTGCCCTTATTCGGTGGTGGTCTTTAATTTTTTTCCCCTCAAATTATTGGTCTTTAATTTTTGCCCTTCGCATAAAATTTTTGGGTTCTGGGTTCGAACTCTCGCTCAGTCAAAAATTAAAAAAATAATTCGCAAGACAGAGTTTGGAATTCGCAAGGTAGAGTTTGATTGCAAACTCTACCTTATCAGGCAGAGTTTCAAACTTTACCTTAAGGCTTAAGGTAGAGGTTTGCATTAAGGCAATTTTTTTTTTAATCAGCTCGAATTTTGCAAAACTCTGCCTTAAGGCCTAACTTTTGCCCGAATAAGCCTAATTTTACTACGAAACTCTGCCTTGAGATTGTTTTTTTCTCTTTGACTGAGCCGAGATTCAAACCCCAAAATTGAGGTATTAGGCGAAGGGCAAAAATTAAAGACCAGCAACTTGAGGGGCTAAAATTAAAGACCAGTGCCTTTGAAGGGAAATCCGCGCAAAAAAATAATTTTTTGCCCTTGAAAATCGAACTTATGTCTAGTGGGGCATAAGTTATTTAAGAGTTTAAGGCATAACTTGTGGATATTATGATGCGAAAATATAAATTTATGTCCAACGAAAAAGTTATTTGTCTTGAAGGGCAAAAATTAAGGGGAAGGAACACCAATGCCCACTACACATAAAATAATTACCCTTCAATCCCCCCTTACTTTCATACCCCCATACCAATTTACTCTTCCTACCTATTGTAGCTTTTGTAGGTGTCTTTTTTTTCTTTTCTTTTTTATTTCTCTACTTCTTATCTTGTTTACTTCTTTTTCTTTTTTTCCTTTTTTTTTCCTTTTCCCCCTTATTTGTTCATTTATTTCTTTCCCAAATCGTACTATTTTTATTTTCTTTTTCACCATAATTTGACTCCATATTTAATTCTAACTCCTTTATTTTTTATTTTTGCTCTGTTTTTTAAATTTCTTGTTCCTTTTTAATTTCATCTATTTCTTTCTTTTTATTTTTTATCTCCATAATCTAATTTCATTCAACTTTTTTGTTAGTTTTATTCCTTATTTTTTTTTAATTTCTAGTGATTTTTATTTATTTTTTCTTTTTTTTTAATTTCATTTTTTCAAAAAAAAATTCTTTAGTTCCTTTTTTTTTAATAATCTAATTCTACCTTTTGGCCCCTTTTTTAAAAAAACTTTTTTATATCAACAAGAAGGATAACTGATATTTATTTTTCTATTTCTCAAAAAAAAAAAATTAAGCATTTAGTATACCATATCAATAGCAGTTGAAGTATACTATTGCAGTATACTATGATACCCACGCGGTACATATCATATACTAACATGGTATCACCGGGGACTGTTAATTGATTTCTTCAAGAAAAACACTCAGTCCTCTATGATACCCACATGGTATATATTATATACAGATAAGGTATCATAGAACGTTAGATCATTCCTTCAAAAAATACTACTCAGTCTTCAGTGATACCCACATGGTATATCATATACTGACATGGTATCATACATGACTGACAGTCCATTCCTTCAAGAAAACATTGAGTTCTCTATGATACAAACCTGATATATCATGTACTAACAAGGCATCGTAGATGGCAAATTCATTCCAACATCAAGCTCAATCCTCTATGATGCACACATGGTATATTCATATACTGCCAGGGTATCATAAAGGACTGGTTCATTTCCTCAAAAAAAAAAAAAAAAAAAAAACTCTTTGGTCCTCTATGATACTCACACGGTATATTCATATACTGCCAGCGTATCATCGAGGACTAGTTCATTTCTTAAAAAAAAACACTCCTCGGTCCTCTATGATACCCACAAGGTATATTCATATACTGTCAGTGTATCATAGATAACTAGTTCATTTCTTCGAAAAAAAACACTCCTCAGTCCTCTATGATACCCATACGGTATATTCATATACTGCTAGGGTATCATAGAGGACTGATTCATTTCTTTAAAAAAAACATTCCTCGGTCCTCTATGATACCCACACGATATATTCATATACTGCCAGGGTATCATAGAGGACTGGTTCATTTCTTCGAAAAAACACTTTTCGGTCATTTATGATACCCACACAGTATATTCATATACTGTCAGGGTATCATAGAGAGCTGATTCATTTCTTCGGAAAAAAAAACACTCCTCGGTCCTCTATGATACCCACACGGCATATTCATATACTGCCAGGGTATCATAAAGGACTGATTCATTTCTTCGGAAAAAACACTCTTCGGTCCTCTTTGATACCCACACTATATATTCATATACTGCCAGGGTATCATAAAGGACTGGTTCATATCTTCGAAAAAAATACTCCTTGATCCTCTATGATACCCACACAGTATATTCATATACTGCCAGGGTATCATAAAGGGCTTATTCATTCCTTAAAAAAAAATCCTCAGTATTTTATGATATCCACATGGTATATATTTATACTGATACGGTATCATATAGGATGTTCATTCCTTCAAAAGAATAAAAATTATAAGAAAAAACAATAGTTAGTTAGTATTTTTATTTTTATATTTTTTATCTTTAAAAAAAATATAAAAATAGAGAAAGGAATAAAAAAGAAGAAGAAGATAACTAACCCAAAAAGGAAAACAAAACAAAACAAAAAAGAAAGGAAATTAAAAGAGAAAAAGGAGATAGAAAAAAAAAAAAAAAAAAAAGGAAATCAAAATCAAAACAGCCACAATTGAATTCAATCCAAAAGGAAACCGCATCAATTCCCCACCTGACGCCGCAATTTAAGGCCTTTGACGAGATGGGTATGCGTGTAATTTGTTGCTCGGTTTGGGTAGCACAGCAATTAAATTCTATGGGGCAAAACTCGGGTAAATATTTTGGTTTTAGTGGGCATTTTGTGTGGTTTTCCCTAAATATTTTGGTTTTAGTGCGCATTTTGTGTGGTTTTCCCAAAAATTAAAGACAATGACCCAAAGCAGAATCATTTGGGCTTTTGAGTTTAGCTTGGACACCATTATCCTTTTTATAGTGACGAATCTTGTATGTGTTCCTAAGAAAAGGAATTTGTCCATTTTTCGGGATCTCAAAGGACGCGTGGAAACGCATAAGAACTCTTGAATGGTAAAGAAATGTAACTCCAGTTCAATCAGTGACATGGACCTCTGGCTTTGAAGCCCAAGTCAAGTTTAGAATTAAGGCCTCATTGTATTGGGCAAAGTCAAGCCGTATTGACTTCTTGTTGTTTCAGGCCCAGTTTTTGGTTAATCTATCTCTTTCTCACTTTCCATTTATTAAAGGGTTAATATAATTCATTTATGTCTATTATATCGGCATGTAAATTGTAATTTTATGATAGTTGAGATGTTGACTAAAATTAAGAGTGTGTTAATTTATTGCAAAATAAAAAAAAAAAAGAATCTCATGGAGGAAGGGGTTTGGGTGAGGGGGGGCGTGTGTTTGGGGACTAACCCACAAAATAGTTTGGGAGGAAGCATGAGTGGGTATTTATCGACTTTTTAAGACTGTCACTTTTGGAAGAGAAAAGAAAACACCATAATAAAGGAAGATGAATTGGTAGGTAAACTCTAAAGTTTAAAATGGAATACAATGTTTTCCTTGAGAGACCTTTTTCCTAGTATTTGGTTGATTTAGATTGTTGAATTTGTTATTCTCCGAGAACATATACTAAATGAGGGAAATTATCTTGCGTCTATGTAAGTTAAGTTTTTATTTTTAATAAGTATCTCAATACTTATTTGATATCATTTACTTCACCCAATAAATAAACATTGTTTTTGGTCTTTTAAACTCAAAAAGTCATCAACCCACCATTATCCACATGGCTCATCCATCTCCGGATCTCCATCAATTTTAATGCTCAACCAAAGGCTCAAAAATAATATAGAAATTATTTCTATAAGGTAAAGCATTTCCTCGTAAAATAATATTTATGCAAAACATTTTTTCTTATACCAAATGCACCTAAAGAGAAAAAGTAATGCCTCGGGTGGATCATAGCTTTATAGAACCCTTTCCTCTTGGGAGTGAAGTGATATCTGAAGATTTTCAATCCAAAAAGAATTAGGATAAGAAGGAATAAATGTTATAAGGATATCAAATGATTATTATAATAAGGAGGTAAATTAATGCGTTGCATATAAGATGGTATTGAAATCAGAAGAGTTTATGATAATGACACATACGTAAAATTTGAATATGTTCCTCGGCTAAAAGAAATAAACTGGAAAGGCTAATTTGAATTCTTGGATATGTGTCTTGTGGGAAACCACATATTTGAGGTATCAAATAAATTTTTCTAAATTAAGATATAGGATGTGCACATATATGTTTGATAAATACTATTCATATGTGGAACAAAGCATTTTAATTGTGCATGGCAGACCATCTAAAATGAAATATGAACAGAAAATTCCCATTATAAGAATATCGGAAAGCTAGGAACTAGCATTTTCCCTCATCTCTGAACAAAAGATGCGTATGTTATAAAAATCAAGTATCATATACAATATGAACTTAAAAAAAAAAAAAAGAGTAATTAATAGAGGTTTCTCGACTTCAAAAAAAGAAACAGAAAAGAAGAGTATCAATAGAGGTTTCTCACTTTCTCCCTTGTGGTTCATATTAATTGAGAATATGATAAACATGGCCCCGTGTGTTTAAATGTAGGTTTATCAAAATAATCTCTTAAGTATTCACTGAACAATCTTGGTGTTTTAAGTTTGTCAAAAGTTAAACACTTTTAGTTTTCGTCAAATATTCACCGAACTCTGTTTGTTAGATTGACGGAAATTATGAAAAGAAAAGAAAATTAGCGAGAACTCATAATTAGGATTTTGTTGATTCAGCTATTATTGATTTATTTTTAGAGTTTGGTGTAGCTTTTTGAAGTGTAATTTATGCTATATTTGATATCCTTTTACTGTCTAGTGCAGTTTTTTATGTTGCATATTTTAGGATTTGATGAGACTTTTTCGAATGAAGCATCAAGTTTAGGGGAATTTTAAATTATGATAAACAATTAAGGGAATAATTTTTCTCGAAGAATTTGGACGTGTCATCCATTTCACGCTGGGCTCTGTTTTATAGTAAAGGTAATATATGAAATAATTTCTTAACTGCAACTCTGCAAGGTATAATAAATAAAAAGTTTAACGGAAAACAAAATTAAATAATTTTGGATAGTAAATAGATATATAAATTATAATCTTTTTCCTAATAATAATAACAATAACTAATAAGAAGAAGTAATTAAAGCAATTCTACCCCTATTGCGAAGCTTTCCCTCCAGTCTCCTCTTATCTTAACTTCGCCTATTTCCGACATGAACAGTTAATCGTTTTTTCTCGAGCTTAGACTTTTTTAACTCATATCATAATATTGAGGGATTTCTCTCGTTTTCACTTTTTTTTCTTCAAAGCAACGAGGACGTAAGAAAGAAAAAAAAAACACTTCATATTTTTAGGGTTAATATAACGTAAGCTCACATAAATTTATCTATTGAGTAATAAAACTATCCTTTATATATCAAAAAAATAAAAGAACTTCATCCTCTATAACGTTGAAATCACAAACTCTTTTTCTCATGTTAAAGTAATTTAATTTTACACACTATAAAATTAAAGTGGCGAATTTTACCACCATATTAAAGTCACCTTGATAGTCAAAAATAGTTATTTTAATGTAACAAAAAATCATTGGATAAAGTTTAGTGAGGTCAACATCATCGTGGATAGAGTTCAGTTAGTTTAATTTGATAAAAAAAAAAATTGCGACTTTACTCTTATGGTGGATAATATTCACTAACCATATAGGAAGTTGACTCTTTTTTTTTATATTTTCTTTTTATGTTTCAGTATACTATATTTGCGACAACAGTCGCACAAAAGATCGTGGCTTAAGATAGTCGTACCTTATAGTGGATAGAATTCAGTTATATTAATGTAATCATAAAAATAAATTTGTAACCTGACTATTATAATGAATAAAATTTAATAATTACAAATGAAATTGAGTCTACTTTATGTATGACTCAGTTTGGTAATATGTTTGTGACACAGGTCGAAAAAGGTTATGGCTTAGGATTTGTCGTAAGTGGCAACACAAGGTGATATTGGATGTATTATTTGTTTTCCTTTTTCTGAGAGAATAGTATTAAGTGTAAATTATCAACTCATTGAAATTTGAAAGAGGTCGTGACAATCGAATTCTCTAAAAGCAACATGAAACTAACAAGATTCTGAAAGGCACCTTCATTATTAGAGTATAACTTTAATTTAGGAGAGTTCAGTCCAATACACATAATGATTTCTCAGTTTCAAACTCACCATCAATATAAAGTATTAGTAGTGGGATTCTGATGGTATATAAGTTTATGGGAATGTCATCAACTGGACAAATCTTGCGTCTTATGAGATACTCTCCTCGCACAGATTGTATTTGAAATGTGTACTTTATCTTGATTTGTGTTACGTCTCAGCTCTTTGTGCTACTACAGAATGGTCCTCGTAACAATATCAAGGATTTTTATTTGTTTTTTATTCGGTGTCCGCTGTTCATATTGAGGTTCGATTAAATTTTGATTCACGTTAGGAAATCCCATGTTGGGGGTAAAGAGCTCCTTAACAAAGGTGACTCCGAACCAAGCGAGGCTCGAACTCTAGACGATGAAGGATGAAGAAGTACTTAGACTGTAGAAATACACCGCCAAAGAGAAGGAAGGAATTGTATATTGCTTGAATGAATAACTCGTACAGTATGTGCATCTATTTATACACACTAGACTAGAGTAGTCCTAACTTTAACACACTATGTAAGACTCCTAGTATACTCTTAGTATACTTCGTATATTACTCCTAGTACACTTCATATTCTAAGTATTCTACTGAATATATACTTGAACAGATACATAAGAGTTCTATTCCTACTAGAACTGGACTCCTATTCTCATGCAACATGCACGTTTCATCAAATCTTTATTAGTAATATTAAGGATTTAATTAATATACATAGGCAGTATAAAAGATTTTAAATTATAAATTAATTTTAGATATGTTATAGTAGGCGATCATATATCTTTTCAGCTTAACAATTTTACATTTTATGAACGAATATATATATTTATCTTTTAGAGAGTATTATATAAAAGTTACTCACGTGGTAAAATATGGTAAATTTCTCCTTCTTAACTGTAGGAAGTTAGGTTTCGAGCCGACGAATATGAAAAAATACCTGGTAGGGAGTGCATCTCCCAGAAATGAGCCCTCGGCGCGAATCCGGATATAGTCAGGTTCCATAGCGGGTACCGAACACCGGGTGGAAAATAAAAAAGTAATATAAAAGTTACACTCAAATATTAAAGATCATTTGATTCACGGATAGTACGGTATTGCGGTATTGTTGGATTGCAGTGAGGTTGATGTCTCGCTGCATTAAGAATAAAATTACTTGTGGGTCTCTCCTTTTCGAGAATTTTTATCGTTTGCTTAAGGTTATTCTTTTCCTATTTAACATGTGGATTGTGGAGCCATACTTTCAGATCCAGAAAAGGTTAGATCAAGTTATAAAAATATGCAACAATAGAAGTGCAAATGCATCTTTCGAATATTTGTATAGGAGGTTAGATTTATTTAAATCTTTATTTGTTGAATTCTGAAGGGAAGCCTTGACGTAATTGGTAAAGTTGTTGTCGTGTGACTAGGAGTCGGGTTCAACGCCGGAAACAACCTCTTATAAATGCAAGGTAAGGCCTGTCTGATAATAACCCTTGGTCCGTAGCCCTTTCCGAATTCCGTGCGCATGGAAGAAGCAGTGTTTTTTTTTTTTTTATTTTTTTTATTTGTTGAATTTTGATTTGATAGTTAACAAACAATATATATAGCTAATTTGGAGTGATTCACAAGTTGAAGGACATGGCTCTTAATATGTATAGTTCCTTTGACATAACTGGTACATAATCCTAGCGGGACTAGGAATTACTTTCGACGTAATATATTTTATTCAATATTACGTGACCTAGTATTCAATTCTTAATCTATCTCTAGGATCCGATAGATTAACTGAATTAGTATTCAACTCTTAATCATTACCCAAAAAAAAAAAAACTCTCTATCTCTAGCTAGGATCCGATAGATTAACTTTACATCCTCTTTTTTTTTTTTTTTTTTTTTTTTCTGCTCCGATTATCTATACGTCCTTAGATATTAGCATGGGGAGCTAGCCCAAGCTCCTAGCAATAGGGAAAAATCTTGAAGGTATATACGGACAGTATACCTACTTAAGGATTGAGTATAAGAAACAAAAAGGAAGTAATTTATGAAGAGCGACGGATTCTCGTATAATAATTGTGATGTAGAATTTTATGACATTATTCAGTTTATTGCTACCTCCACCATCTCCATCTCTGTGTAATTCTCGTTGGAAAACTTTATACACTCCTCACAAGATCGCAAGTAAATTATTAGACATAGATATAAATCTAGAAGATTAGTAAGGGCACTTACCTTGATCCATTATAAGAATCGATAGAAAGAAGGCAGGATCTTCAAAGTCTTGTTACTTTCTTTATGACACTTCTCTTAATGGGGAAGAGAGAAAAATAATCAGTAACAGACTTAGGGATCACAACTAATATATATAATAGTACGACACCTCTTCGGAAGAGACATAACTCTTCAACTGTAATCTTTCAGAAGAGGTGTAACTCTTCAGCTATGAACTCATCAATTATAACTGAATAGTTAATTAGGTTTTTACACATATAAAATCCATAGCTTGTACAATAATATTCATATAGCCCATAAAATTAAAATAATACTTTATTACATCAGTAAAATGGACTTTTTTAATTGATAGCAATCTAGATACAATTATATTAAATATGTGAGTCCACTAAATAGAGAACTTTCAACAATTCTTTCCGGTGCATGCATGCATGCCACATGACTAGTTTTGTTTCAATCTTTCCATTTCCCTTTGTTGGCCCCATTGGTCTTTTTCATTTTCTTTATCAGTGAAATCAGATTTCATATACTATTTGTGTAACTATTGTTAAAGCGTCACTTGACCAGCTAAACAAATTCAGACTTAACGTAGATCATTGTCCGCAATTGGTTTTAAAGTTGTATACGATAAAAACCTAAGCAATTTGTATATGGTAAAAATCGGAGTAAATATAGCAGCTGTTCGGTGCGAGGTCGAAGAAGAACAAGTTCATTAGCCTCGGGTAAGATCAAAGGGAACGAGGGTCGAGAAGTTGTGAGTCTTTCCAACTAAGTGTCAGAAACCGAGGGTATGTTGATAAGGAAGGAAGACTCGAGCCTAAGAGGAAGACACTCGTCACAGGTCCGGAGTATCCGTTGCGAGCCAGGTTACACGTCACCTAACCGCTCCACCTTTTGCGCTAACATTCGTACGGGTGTCAGAACATCCATACAGACGCCGTCTTATCCATTTAGGGTTTTCTTAAAAAGCCTTTTTTAGGGTGTACTAAGGCCCATCTATTTGCAGCTATAAATAGGGGTGTACCCCCTTCATTTTAGGGCTAGCTTTTTTACTATTCATCATACTTGTAATCAGAAAAAGAGAGAGAGGAGTTTTATTACTGATTGGCTCGAATTATAGAAGGAATTTCCAAAACCGGACCAATTCTCAAAGTCTACAATTTGGTTTCTTAAGCTTTACTTTCTCTTATTCAACCATTTTAAGTTTACCATTTGCATATCATTATTATACATAACTTATTAATCTAGCCACGTATCCTATAAACCACTTACAAATTTAATTGTTACCGTTTTAAGGGTAAACAGTTTGGCGCCCACCGTGAGGCATACGATAATAGTGGTTGATTTACAACTCCATATTTCACTTGTTCTTTGAAAGCTTGTGACTCAGGTAATTTCGAGATGGCAAGCAGTGGTCATACAGGCACGTGAACAACGACAAAAAAGTGATCGGTGAAAACGACAACGGCGGGTTGCCGAACCCGAACACACCCCTGCTAATCCAGCCAATCCAAATGCGGTCAACTCGACCGAGGGCCTTAACCAGAATACCGTCAACCAGAACAGTGTCGGCCTTCCGGCCACAGATCCTTTAAATAGCAACAATTCAGCGACTTTGCTTCCGGGGCAAGCCTGAAAGATGCCGAAAGTCGTGGAGGAAATTAACTTACGTTTCATATTTGAAATGTTGCAGTAACAACATGTGGCTATAGCTTAGCTCCAAAAAAAAAAGACAACGGAACAGTATCGGCAGGGCCAAGTCGGGCTACCGAGCCAAGGCTAGAGGAAGATTGGGTCGTTGATAGTGATAACGGATCGGGGTCCGGTGCATCTGTTGAGGTCCTGAAAATGCTTGAAACATTGGCTAAATGGGTCGAATCTACTGAGAAAAGGGTGGAAACGTACAACTCACGAGTGGACCAGATCCCGGGGACACCTCCAATCCTGAAAGGACCGGACTCAAAGAGATACATTCAAAGGCCTTTCCCTCCAAGTGCGGCCTCGAAGTTGATCCCGAAAAGGTTCAAAATGCCAGATATCCCGAAATATGATGGGACGACGGACCCGCAGGAGCATGTGACCTCGTATACATGTGCCATAAAGGCAACAACGTTGAAGGAGATGAAATCGAATCAGTATTACTAAAAAATTTCGGTGAGATGCTATCCAAAAGGGCACTGACCTAGTACGACCATCTGCCCGAGCATTCCATCACTTCTTTTGAGATGCTCGCAGATGCGTTCATCAAAGCCCATGCTAGAGCCAAGAAGGTACAGGCAAGAAAAGCGGGCATCTTCAGAATCACCCAAAGAGATAACGAGCTACTCCGAGAGTTCGTAAATAGGTTCCAAAAGGAATGGATGGAACTCCCCCCGATCCCATAAAAATGGGCCGCTCAAGCCTTTACTAAGGGTCTCAATCCCCGAAGCTCTCTTTGCCTCGTTCAAATTAAAGGAAAACTTGTTGGAATACGAGGCAACTTCGGCCGATGTTCATAATAGGTACGAATCCAAGATTCGGGTAGAGGATAATCAACTTGAACTTCCCCCTAGCCCGATAAGCGGAAGTAAGAATTCTGAAAGGTCGAGGAGGACTTTTGAACCGGAGATAACGCCACCGAAGGATAGGTACCGACCGTATGTTCAACCGGAGAAATCCAGCTCTAAGTTGGAAAGGGGAAGAAGCGGTCCCAGTCATCCTTCGAGTAGGGGTGACAGCGAGCTGATCGCGGATCAAGCAGTCGAGGTTTTCTATTTAGAGGTGATACCAGTGGGTCAGCCAACAATGGGGACAGCTCGAGGTTATTAGAATACAACTTCAACATTAGTACCACATATCTTGTCTCGGCCATTAGCCATATCAAGGATGCCAGGTGGCCGAGACCATTAAGATCCAATCCAGCTCAAAGAGATCTAAGCGTGATGTGTGAGTATCATGGAACTCATGGTCATAGGACCGAAGACTGTCACCAATTGAGAGAGGAGGTGGCTCGGTTGTTAAAAAACGATCACCTTCACGAATTATTGAGTGACCGAGCCAAAGGACACTACAAAGGCAGGGAAAATAATAAACAGGTCGAGCCTGTGGAGCCTCAACACGTGATCAATATGATAATCAAAGGAACGGAAATGCCACGAGGCCCGATGATGAAGAGGACAAAGGTTTCAACTGTTCGAGAAAAACGAACCAGGGATTATGTAGCCGAAGGATCTATTTCCTTCAACGATGAGGATGCAAAAGGCATCATTCAGCCATACAACGATGCTTTGGTAATTTCTATTCTAACTTTTAAATCTCAAGTTAAACATTTTTTGATTGATCCAAGTAGTTCAGCCAATATTATCCGATGGTGAGTGGTAGAACAACTCGGGCTGGTGGACCAAATTGGGTCGGCGGCTCCGGTTCTCAGCAGATTCAACATGGCGAGCCAAACCATAAAGGGAGAAATCTCTTTGCAGGTAAACATCGTCGGGACTATTCAACAAACGGTGTTCTATGTTATCGAGGGGGAGATGAAGTACAATGCGTTGCTCGGCAAGCCGTGGATTCATAGCATGAGGGCAGTACCCTCGACATTACATCAAGTGTTGAGGTTCCCAACCTTGGAAGGGATAAGAACGGTCCATGGTGAACAACCCGCGGTAAGAGAGATGTTTGCAGTTGAAGAAACACACACCCCCTCCCCCCTCCCCCCCCCCCCACTTGGAAGGAATCATCCGTAAAAGCTGCTGAATCAACCAAGGCAAAGATGATAAATAGCAATTAAAGAATGGAGGCTCTATAAGTTCGGGTGAAGAAAAGGAAGAGATGAACTTGAACTTCGAAGAAGACGATTTTAGTGTGCCCAGATCGTTCGTGCTACCAGATGATTCGGACGCAACCAAGCCTACAGTGGAAGAGCTGGAACAGATTATATTGTTTGTGCACTTGTCGGATAGAAAGGTATACCTGGGCACGGGGTTAACCTCGGAGCTCAGGAGTAAATTAATTGAATTTCTTCAAGCTAACGCCAATTGTTTTGCTTGGTCCCATTTAGACATGATAGATGTACCACCGAAGGTAACAACGCATAAGCTAAGCATCGATAATAAATTTTCCCCGGTGAAACAGAAAAGGAGACCGATGGGCGAAGTAATGCATGCCTTCGTCAACGAAGAGGTAACAAAGCTTTTAAAAATAGGTTCCATCCGGGAGGTTAAATACTCGGACTGGTTAGCTAATGTTGTTGTCGTGCCAAATAAAGGTAATGAATTTAGAATGTGCGTTGATTATAAGGACTTGAACAAAGCATGCCCGAATGATTCATTCCCTATGCCTCAAATTGATCGAATGATCGATGTGACGGCTGGGCATGAGATGTTAAGTTTTCTCGATGCCTACTCCGGATACAACCAGATTCGGATGAATCTGGAGGATTAAGAGAAAACTTTTTTTATAACCAGGTATGGGACTTATTGCTATAATGAAATGCCATTCGAATTAAAAAACACCGGTGCAACTTACCAGCGCCTAGTTAACCAAATGTTTGAAGAACCGATAGGTAAAATAATGGAGGTTTATATTGATGACATGTTAGTTAAGTCCCTGGAAATGGAGGACCATTTAAAGTATTTGCAGGAAACCTTCGACATACTTCGCAAATACAACATGAAGCTAAACCCGAAGAAGTGTGCCTTTGGAGTCAGATCGGGCAAGTTCTTGGGCTTTATGGTGTCGAACCGAGGAATTGAAATCAACCCGGACAAAATTAAGGCCATCGAAGTATTTAACAATGTGAAGGCAGTGCAAAGGTTAACCGGAAGGATAGCGGCTCTGAGCTGATTCATCTCAAGGTCTTTGGAAAAAAGTCACTGGTTCTTTTCGCTGCTAAGAAAGAAGAATGACTTCGTATGGACACCGGAGTGTCAGAAAGCTTTGGAAGCCCTAAAGCGGTACTTTTCGAGTCCACCCTTGCTGCACACACCGAAGGCAGACGAGCAGATGTTCTTATACCTTGCAGTATCTGAAGTTGCGGTAAGTGGTGTTTTGGTCCAACAAGAAGAAGGTACACAATTCCCTATCTATTATGTGTGTAGAACATTAGGGGATGCATAGACACATTATTCCCACCTCAAAAAATTAGCTTTAGCTTTGGTAAGTGCTTCTAGGAAACTGAAACCTTATTTTCAATACCATCCCATATGTGTAGTGACCACTTACCGTTAAAAAATATCATACATAAACCGGAGCTGTCAGGAAGGTTAACAAAATGGGCCGTAGAAATAAGCAGTTATGACATCGAGTATAAACCTAGAATAACTATTAAATCCCAGATTTTGGCCGACTTCATAGCGGACTTTACACCCGCAATGGTTCCCGAGGTAGAAAAAGAGCTTTTGCTAACCTCGGGAAAAACCTCGGGAATCTGAACTCTATACACGGACGGAGCATCGAACGTGAAAGGGTTCGGACTGGGAATTGTTCTTAACGCTCCCGCAGGTGATTTTATTCGATAATCAATTAGAACTTTAAAATTGACTAACAATGAAGCCGAGTATGAGGCCATGATTGCAAGTTTAGAATTAGCTCAAAGTTTAGGGGCTGAAGTTATCAAAGCAAAGTGTGACACCCTTCGAAGTTGTGAATCAAGTCAACGGTGTTTTCAAAGTCAAAGATGACTGAACGTAGAAATACCTGGAAAAAATTCAAGTAATCCTGCACCGGTTCAAAGAATAGACTATGCAGCATGTATCGAGGGAACAAAATAATGAAGCAGATGCATTGACCAACTTAGGTTCGTCGGTCGGAGCGGAGGAATTCAATTCTGGCACGGTCGTACAGTTGATGAACTCGGCAGTGGAAAATGGCCACGCCAAGATAAATACAATGAGCTTGACATGGTATTGGCGCAATAAATACATAAATTAGTTGCGAGATGGAAAGCTCCTAGTGGACTCTAAGGAGTCAAGGTCCCTTCGAACCAAAGCTGAAAGATTCTGCTTGGTCGATTGCCAGTTGTATCGCCAATCTTTCTACGGACATCTGGCTAAATGCTTGGGGCCCGGAGAAATAGATTATGTGATGCGGGAGGTACACTAAGGGACTTGCAGAAACCATTCAGGAGCCGAAGCTTTGATCCGAAAGATAATCAGAGCGGGATACTACTGGAACCGGATGGTAGAAGACGCCTAAAATTTTGTCCGAAAAAGCGACGGATGCCAAAGGCAAGCAACAATGATACACTAACCGGGGGAGTTCTTTGTATCCGGTCCTATCACCTTGGCCATTCATGAAATGGGGAATGGACATTGTCATTCCTTTGCCCTGGGCTCCCGGTAAGGCTCGTTTCATTTTATTTATGACTGACTATTTTTCTAAATGGGTTGAAGCGTAGGCCTTCGAGAAAGTCAGAGAGAAGGAAGTCATTAACTTTATTCGGGACTACATCATTTGTCGGTTCGGCATCCCAGCCGAGATAACTTGCGACAATGGTTGACAATTCATAGGTAGTAAGGTCAATGACTTCCTCGAAGGTTTAAAGATCAAGAAGATATTGTCAACTCCGTATCACCCGAGTGCAAACGGACAGGCGGAGTCGATGAATAAAACCATAATTCAAAATCTAAGAAAGCGACTAGAATCGTCGAAGCATGAGTGGAAGGAAGTTTTGCTCGAGGTACTGTGGGCCTACAAAATGACATCGAATTCAAGTACTGGAGAAACACTGTTTTCTCAGGTATACAGTGTAGGATTCCTGTGGAAGTTGGAGAATCGAGCCTAAGATTCCGTTATTCGATGAACGAGTCAAATGAAGAGGCTATGGCCGTGAAGCTTGACTTAGCGGACGAAGTTCGTGAGAATGCGCTGGTCCGTTTAGCAGCTCAAAAACAACGAATGGGGAGATATTACAATCGAAGAACGAACCTTCGACATTTTCAAGTTGGGGACTTAGTGATTTGGAAAATTACGCTGCACACTATGAATCCCGATGATGAAAAATTGGGCCCGAACTGGGAAGGACCGTATAAGATAATCGGAATAACCGACAAAGGGTCGTATCAACTAGAAACTGGAGATGGCCAACAGCTGCACAACAACTAGAACTTGGCACACTTGAAAAAAATATTATTGCTAAGGTATGATCAACTAACCCTTTGTGAATTTCAATAATTCTCACCTTTTCCTTGCAGGTTCAAACCGGAGCAAAAGTCGAAGAAAGTAGAATTAGGTCTGAAAACACGTATTGTGCTCTTTTTTCCTTTGCTCGGTTTTATCCCGGATGGGTTTTCCGGCAAGATTTTTAACGAGGCAACAATGTATAACGTGTTACTTTAGAATTCAAAAATCGGGTTAAGTGCAGTGAACTCGAAATTAGCTAAGTATTGGGGACTGGGTATTCAACAACATCATTTTCTGTAGTGTTTCTCCGCTCATACTTCACACACAAACACTAGGGGACTAATGATACCCTCGCCAGAAATGACAAGATCGAAGAAAGCTCAAAGAAGCGAAGTAAGAAGTGAAGGCAAAGTCGAATCACTTTTTGTGTTTTGTATTGACCAAACCTTTTGCATTAGGATTCGTTGTAAGGGCCAAACGATCGAATGAATCGTGCCCAGATAGTTTTGCTACCGCAAAAGGCAGAAGGGGTCAGATGAAGTCCTTAGTTTCTTGTACGAGACAATTATTTGAAATATGAAGAAAAGTACTTCGGTAAAAATACGCATCAAATATGCTGTCTTATGAAAGTACCCGAGAGTAACTATTTGTTAAAGCCCATGGGCTACCCTCGACTGGGGACTGCCGTCACAAAATAGACGAAGGCACCAAGGTAATAATTATCCGAGCCCAACTTACAAAGACTTCAAACAGTCGAAATAAGGGTCGAGTAATTAAAGACCTCGACTCATATGCCCGAAGTGGTTCGGAGACGTCTAAATTCACAAAGTATAAAAAGGCTTTCGTGGACAAGCCCTCAATAAGATATCGGATGAATAGGAACCGGTATAAGTAAAGCCCAAAACTTCAAAATTAAGTTGGCTCATTTCATTTGATGATAAAGCGAAAATTATTAAGGGCTCTAGGTCGAACCTCAGCCGTTTACAAACAAAACATTACCTCAAATTCTATATGACTCAAGGATTTATCCATTTCAATCGAAGTTTCACGTGACTAAGTATTAGAAATAATCAAAAAAAGTACTGGCAAAAGAAAAGCCCATACAAATTTTATATATCATAAAGGGCCGAAGCCTATCCTTGTAAAAATTACAAAATCAAAACAAAATACAAAGGTCCTCTAAGCCTATTTAATCTGCTGAAGAAGAACCTTTGTCACCGTCCAACCCCCGAGACTTCCACTTCTCGTGTTCTACTAGAAGGATGGATCGAGCCTCGGTAGCCTCAACTTCATCAAGAGCTTCCTTTAGGTCATCTGCTAGCTCGGCCTGAAGCCCATCATTGTCTCAAATAGCAGCCTCGACGTCACTCTTGAGTTTCTCATTGGCCC
Source organism: Lycium ferocissimum (assembly GCF_029784015.1). Classification (NCBI taxonomy): domain Eukaryota; kingdom Viridiplantae; phylum Streptophyta; class Magnoliopsida; order Solanales; family Solanaceae; genus Lycium; species Lycium ferocissimum. Next base: position 57,992,041 of record NC_081342.1, on the reverse strand, counting down.
GGGCCCAACTCTTGGCTTTTTCTCGGGCAACCTTCAATTCTTCTTTCTCAGTGGCCGTTTCGGTCTCGAGCTGCCTAAACTTCACCTCCATCTTTGCAACTTCGCCTTTAACAGAATATAGTCCCTGCCTCAATTGCATAATAGTGGCCTCTAACTCACCGAGCTTTGCGATGTACTTGGAGTTTGCCCGGTTGAGCTGCTTATTGTCCTCTTCTAGGACTTTGTTTTTTCTGGACCGAATTATTGAGCTCATTTTTTAACCGAAGGTTCTCCTCTTAGCTTCTTCGAGTTCTGCTCGGAGGGTCGGAGGACCGACTATTTGGCTCAGTTGCTCTTCTTTTTGTTGAAGGAGAAGTTTAAACTTCTCAGTTTCTCAACTCTAGGCATCCAACTAGGCCCGTAAATCATCTATCTCATACTGAGCTCGAAGAAAACCTTCGTTCAAGAGCACGATAGCCTGAAAAAAAAGAAGGGGAAACACGATTAGAGATCAGTAAATAGTGAAGGTTACACCAAATAAATTGAAACTTGTTGGAAGGAGGGAGAAAAAATGTTCACCCGGTTGCCAGCATGCATACCCTCGTTGAGAAGGCATTTCCCCGAGAGTCCTGTTATCTTCTCTTTGTCGGACTCCGACATAAGAGTCGTAGATAATCGGCCACCCTTACACGAGAGGGGACAAACCGTGCGGTCTTGAACGGTGACCATAGTCGACACCGGTCCTCCCCGCCTACGCTTGGAGCCAGAAAAATATCAACAAGCCAGGACCTGGAGCCAGAGTCGGTAGATCGGTTAGCCCTTCTTGACACTTGTGGAATAGGGATTTGCCCGAACCTGGAGGCCTCCGCTGTTGCGAGTGGATTATCGGCGGACCCATCATCGGGAAACATATGATCTAAACTCTCCTGCTCTGAGGGTTAAGCAGGAGGTGGTGGTGAAGTTGTTTCGGCCCGTCTGCCTCTTTTAACCAAAGGCTCCACCTCGGGGGAAGTATCACCCGTAACATCGATCATCTCGACAGCCCTTAAAGGAAGCGAGGCTTGGGGCAATTCAGTTACGGGGGGTAAAAGGGTCTCAACTTCCCCAATTATGGTAGAGCCGGGCAGATTAACTGTGACGCTTTTTTCTGGGACCTCCACCGGAGTTGTCTCGACCCCGGTAACAACAACAGTAGAAGGGTTCGACCTAATTCTCGCGACCCATACGTCATCATCTAGGTCATCACTTAAACCTCAAACTTCAGAGGTACTTGCTCCCTCCTTCGAACTCTTCTTTCTTTGATGACCTCTAGAAGACTTGGGTTTTTTTTTCTTCTTTTTAGCCTCGCCAATAAGCCGTACTGATCCTGAAATATCAAAATCTGAACCTGGTGTGGAGGGTTCATCCACTGGTGCAGGCCGAAGGGTCGAAGAGCATTTTCCCAAACCTGAATATTGAAAGGGTTAATTCAGAAAAAAACCGAATAGAAGAAATAACGCGAAGCAAAGGAGAGAGAAAAATACCATGGCTTTTTGCTGCCCACCTATCGCGGGACAGATCTTTCTATGTTTTCTCTTGGGGCGGATGTTGGCTAATAATACTCTCGATCCACCTAGTAAATCGGGGGATCGCCTCCGGAAGCCACCCATCAGCTGAAACATCGAAATTATTTAAGAGAAACTTTGAAAGGCACATAAAAAAGGGATAAGCCATATGAACTTACTTTTGTCGTTTCACCTTTTGGGAAAAGGCATGTACTCCGCCGATACAATGCCCGGGTCTAACTCGAACAAAATGCTCGTACCAGCCGCGATCTCTATTCTCATCGATGCAGGAAAGAATGGGGTTCCTCTCTCGTTTGGCGAGCTTTATAACTCCATCACGAAAGACCCTCGGATAGTATAGCTGGATCAGATGGTGCAGGGTGAAGTAGACATTAGCATTGTCGGCCAGAAGGTGGAGGCAGGCCGCGATCCTCCAAACGTTCAGAACAATTTGAGCAAGGCACACTTTATATGTTCGACACACCTCAAGGATAACCGGATCTATTGGGGGGTTGAGCTTGAAAGAAAAAGGGTATATGTAGATATATAAAAACCCCTCCTTAAAGTCGATGATTGCTTCATCATCACCGGGAATAATGATCTCTATAGGGCGGTTATCCTAACCGCACTCGCCTTCAGACTCGGGAAAGGTGCGCCTCTTTGGTCGATAAAGGGTAACGCCTGACGTCGTAACCCCGATCAGACTTTTTTACAGCTGTCTTGACGGCGAACTCGTGATCAAAGTTGTACCTCGAGGGGATTATGTCCTTGTCCTAAGGTTCGAAGGAGCTTTCTTGTGCTTTGCCTCCTGGGCTGGCGACAGCTTCGGTATTCAGGAAGGAAACCGGAGAAACATCCTTGGGAGCAGAATCAGTGTTCGTTGCCATTTTGAAGATTCGAAGAGGAAAATATGAAGATTTGAAGTTTCAAAGAGGAAAATATAAAGATTTGAAGAGTTGAAGAAGAAAATATGAAGATTTGAAGAAGAAAAGGATGAAGTTGTATAGACTTGAAGAAAAGTTTCCAGAAAATGGAGAAGATTTTGGGACGTCGGATGAGTTTTCTTAGAAAATTTCGAAGACTCAGAATTTTGAAACAAGATTCAAGGCGAAGGACGAACAGAACAAAGTAAGTGAAATAATCGAGAGGAGAAAAATAAATAGTGAAAAGTGAAAACTATCGACCTTTTTGTTACACCTTGGAAAATTTTTGCGTTGTTTGCAGTATGAATAAAATAACGTAAGCTCAAAGTGGACATGAATCCCTTACGTGGTTAAGAAGGATATCTAATAATTTTAACTATGTACCATAAGGTTTCGGAGTCAAATGAATTGATGTAAGCATGCTCGTTGAAGGATTAAAGTTGGTGTCATATCTTTGGGAGGAATTCGTATCATTTGAGTTATACATTGCTTAACATCACCTTGAGAGGAATATATAGGTCTCCTTATATGGTTAATGATGTTTTATACAAGTGCCAAAAAGGTTTCATAAGGGTGGGAGGTCAAACGAATCGAAAAGAACACATTTTCGCTAAAATTAGAGTTTGTGGACCAGTATGTGACCAGAACTGAGTTTGCTGTGCAGCAAACTGGCCGAAAACTTCCCGAATTGGCTGTGCTCACTGCCCAACATTTCCCCCAAGGAGAGGAAGGGAGATGCGGTCGCATACTCAGTATGTCGTGCCGCATCTCCACTGCAAATTGAAGCGGGAGGACGGTTTTAAATCCTTTGTAAGTCCCAAAAGTTCCCATTTTTCGTATCCACCTCCCACACTCTTCTATACACATTATAAGAGATTTCTTGAAGGTTCTACAACATTCCACAACCTTCCACACCATCAAAAGAGAATATCAAACACTAAAACCTCAAGATAATCCATGGGAGATGATTGTTCTTGCTTCTCTTCGATGTTGTGATGAACTTGGTCTTGGAAGAAGTTGAGTAAGGTGAAGTTCTTCTATTATAAGGTATGTTCTTCATACTATTTATATTATTGAGTTGATTTAAAGGTTTAGCAAGTCTTGGAGAGGAAAGAATCATAGTAGAGAAGTCATAAAGTGTTGAGTTGAAGTTGATGACTATGAGGTGAACTTGAAAGGAGATTTTGGATTGATTTAAGATTAATTTGAATATAAGGAGAAAGAGAGATATGTTAGGGGTCTAACAAACCCCCTAAAAGACCATTTTTACCCATGGTTGGGCCTTCATGCCATTCTCACCCATGGCTGGGCCTTTATGCCATTCTCACCCATGGCTGGGCCTTCAATACTATTAGCTTCCCTTTCTCTTCTTGGACTTAAAATTTTTTGAAAGAATATTCCTATTGGGTCCTTGGCCCAATAGGCTGGTTGGACTCTGGCCCAAATGGCCTTGCAGTAGGAGAAGGGGAAAAATAAAAGGAATCGAATTAGTCTATGTTCGGTGATCCTATTGCTATCATAACTATACACATATATGCATATACTTCCCATTTGATTACAAGTGCACGACTAAAGGACTTGATCACATACTATTGACTTCAGTGAAGCTCCAACCCATACCAGACCAAAGGCAGAAGGTTGTCACCACCCTTATTTCGACACCGCACAAGTTCTAAGGGATTTCACGAACCCCAGGCATGGCTGGATATCAGGAAGTGGCTAGACCTATCCCCCAACAATCTAAAACTCTCCAAAACCCATTGTTGCCATAGTATACAACCAGAGTCCCAAAGTTGTGCACAAGCATCATTACATAGGAAGTAGTTCACGTACCAGTGACATTAAAATAAATTCAAAATCATGACAAAGACTGAGGCAGCTATTGTAATACAATGAGGTATATAAAATAATATAACAGTTTCAAGGTACTTCGTCAAATAAATGACATAAACAAATCATACTCTTTTATTTATGTATACATGCTAACTATAACTGGCCCATCCTCTGATATGTACACAGTTACCTATGATATACACATGGCATGTGTATACCAAGTGTATACCATGTATATATTCCCCTTCCTTTTTATTAACCTGTATATATATTCTGTGTATATCCACACTCTTATGTGTTCAACTTTAGACCTCAAGATTACTTTATTCACTTAATCAATACTTAATCAACCTTTCCCCCTTAAAACAATGTCCAAATATATAAACTCAAAGCTGATTCAAGTCTAATTTAATCCCTATACTTCTCAGCTAAATGATTCACCTATTTTCCATATTAACAGTCCACATAGTAGTAAGTGAGAGCTGCTTAAATGTAATAACAGAAACACAGCAGGGATATGCAGATAAAGAGAAAAGATCCTATAACTTTAGGATCTCCAGGACAAGGTTAGAACACCAAAAAGTCTAAAACTTGGAACAACATGGACTGAACAGAGACTGTGCAGTTCATATTCTTAGAAGAAAACATAGAAAAAAGCCCTTATCTTCATCAAGCAACAGTAAGAGCATATCCGCAATAAAATTTCATGTAAGTTGCCACTTGGAGTAAAAGGAGAAAGGACCAGCTATGTATGTCAAAAAATCTCAAAAGAAATGGTATAAAGTTCAAAACAATTCTTCACAGACTCATATTTTTTTAAATCCTAACAGGGGCACTTATTATCAATAGTCTTAAACCAGTTCATTTCTCTTTTAAAAGAAGGCAAAGATCACCCTCTTGAAACAACCAGTTCCCTTTTTCATAACTTCCTAAGTTACCTCCAGATCTTTAAACAAGCTAATTTTTCCAACCCTTTTTATCTCCAACCCTTTGGTAAAATGATGAGATTTAAGGAAAGCCAATATACTCTCAAGACAGGGATGTCCCCCATGGTGTATAGGTTAGTCATGACACCCCTCATTTGGAGAGTAGGTACTGTGAGTCAAGCTAGGCTAAGTGGTTCAACCTATTTTTAAGAATACTCACCATATCCCCAAACAACAACATCAGACAAATTTCAGCTTATCACTATTCATTTTTTAGAACACAGACACAATATTCAATTATTTCATTTTATAGTTCCTACCATGACGGGATTTTAAAACACACTAACAACATAGAACCAAACCTTACTAGACAGAGCACAATTTCACCTTTTTAATCCAAGTTACACTACAATACCCACTAAAGTTTAAGTGCCACAGTTCAGGTTTAAGAACAAAGGATTCTCACCAATCTCAGGTTAACTAAATGCCCTTTCCCTAAGTTCAAGCTAAGGTTACTACATCACATAAACAAATCCACGCATAAATGCATCACACAGGTTTTAAACATGTTCATCATGAAGTAAACAGAGAAAGCAAGCAGGTTAAACTTCTAAAAAAAATGGATTCAGACCCTAGTGAGTAACTTACCTCTTTAATACTTAGTTAATAGCAGTTTTTTAATCCCCTTAATTATGACAAAATGTGACAGACTCTTACCCTTTGTTTTAACTTAGTTTTAAATAGCATGAAATCTCAAGAATTCCCCCAAGGCATGATAAACTATCCTTGACCAATCCCAAGGCCTCAATGAATCCCACAGTCATGAGAACCAGGTTTAAGAAGACAAGGAAGCCTGTGGTATTGAAAGAGAAATGTGAGATAAAGAGGTCATCACCTCCCCATCCCTCTCCTGAGTCTACTTTCAGTAAAAAAGGATCAAAGGCCCCACTGGTCACTACCTCCAGTTCATGCCAAAGCTCGCTTTTTACTCTCCCAAGGCAACTACAGCTCCCTTACCTTATCCCCATACCTAAGGACAATCACCAAGAACTTATTGTCATACCCTATTTTAACCAGGGTCAAAATAGTTTATAACATCCGGGTAATTCCGGGGTTATTTAAAGTTAAGAGTCGCTACCTAATTATTTATGGTGAATTAGGGCACCTAAAGTTATTTCTAAAGTTGATTTTTTTTTAAAGTCTACGAAACCAAAAGGATCTGGGTAAGGGTTCAATTAGTCTAAAGGGAAGGTGTTAGGCACCCTTTAAGACCCATTAACAATGGTTAACCGACCGGACTTACAATTAATCAGGCTAAGTGTAAATATAATATTGTAGAAAGAAAATAACTTTATAAGCGTTGTTAAAGTTATAAATATAATAATGTTATTTAAAATAAGACTTATAGAAAATATGATAATTTGCATAAGAGAAGATTTTAAAATACTATTTGAATTAGAACTCATGAATGTTGCTAAGGTTTTGACGAAAGAATATAATAATGCTTTTTAAGAAATGCTTGAAAATATTGTTAATGCTCAAATGGAAATACAATAATGTTATTTGAAATAAGATTTGTAGTAGATATAGCAATTTGCATAAAAAGGGAACTTTGAATACCATTGAAAGTAAATAAAAATGTAATAATTTGCATATAAGTAATAGATTTTAACAAATTTGAATTTTGACTAAAATAACATTAATAATATAGATGCACTAAATCTAGCTTTGCTTTTATAAGGATGTGAATTTCTTTCTCTTTATTTAACTATGTTTAGTTTACAATATACATAATTGACTCAAAACTTAGAGAGTTAGTTATAAAATAATTTGATTTCATGTTTACGTATTGGTGATGTTTCGAAATTTCTAAGGTAGTAATAAGTAAGACATAATCCCTTTAATTCAAGATATGCTATTTAAGAATCAATTATTTGAAAATAAATGTTAAGATACTATAAATAACTCTAATATAAAAGGGAGGAAGTGAAACTTAAGGAATTAATTGTTAATTTTCCTTAAATTAACTACCCATTACTAAAATTAAAACTACTAACTCATCTAAGGTTCATCTAAATTAAGAAAACAAAACAAAAACAAAGAGTTAGTCATGCTATACAAATAATATGCACAAACAAATAAAATAGAAGGGGAAATATGATTCAAATGGGCTCAGCCCATTTTTTGAATGTTGCTGTCCGCAGCTGTTGTCATTGTTCATTGGGCTTCAGCCCAGATTTTTTTTGTTTCTATTTGTGCTGCGGATAGGCTGACACGAGAGAGATTTTGTTGGGCTGTTAATAATTCGTTTGGGCTCTATTTTTGGCCGAAAATTGTGGCCTTTTCTCCTTCAATCTTAATCCTTTCTTGGGCTTTTAATTTAATATCTAGTACAATGTATATTATGTGAAGGTAAATAGTAATTAGTAGAAATTAAAGGATTTAATAAAGTAAGATTAATTGTAACGAGTGCAAATTCCGAAAATGAAACGATGATGAGCTATTAAAAGATTTGTGATAAAGTAACGAAAGTAATGTTGATAGAAAATAGTAAATGAAAGTAATGATATTAATAGCAAGAATAGTAGCGAAAATAAAATATTTAGATTTAATTAATTTAAAAGCCCAAGGAAATAAATTGGAATAAAGAAAGGACAAAATTGGGTGTCAACACTTATGGACAAGAGTAGTTTGACACTGCCCTTAACCCCATGTCCTCTAAACATCTAGTTGACTACATAAATTAGCAATTTCAATCAACTCAGTTTATGGTCTCAACTATGCAACATTATGTTAATTCTTTTTGGACATTAACACTTTGAGAAGGTTTGGATATTTAATCACTTAAAAACTTAAGTTCAGACTTAGCACCAGCCTTTAGACTTAAACTACTACCCTTTTCCAGCTGATTAATCATTTTTAGTAGTTAAGAGCCCATCAGGACTCAAATCATCTTTTTTAATCCTCTTAGACTTCTTTTGAAAATTCAAGCATGAATTAGATATAAAAAAGATAGGGTCTGATAACATGAATGTTAGGGCTGAACTCTATTCAAATGAAACAAACATGACACACAATCCATCTAGTGGCATCTAGGTATTCTACTTCATTTTAAATGATTTCTACAACTTCATGGACCTTCATTAGCTCCTACTGAACCATTTAAGAACCTGTTATCTCATGAATGAACTTGAATCCCAAAAACTTCATTTTTTAGACTTCTATATCACATTCTAGGGTGCTGTTGTTTCAAACTACCTTTAATATATAGCATACAACTATTCAAAACTATTTTAGGCTAATCCAAACACATTCAAACAGATTCATATAGACTCAGACCCACTCAGATGCAAAACAGGCCCTTCTTGACATCATCTAATGCCTTAAACACATCAAAGGCTCCTATAAGTATGCCTAGATTCCTTAAACCTTACCTCAGTTTAATCAGGACCCTTTATTGGTTTATCCTAATTATAATTCATACCATCCAATTAACATAGACAGAGCACACAAACCTACGAAAGTAGGTTGAATTGTCAAATTCGACATAGTCTCATCCAAGAAAAAGCAAATGCCTCAAATGATTAAAACAGATCACCACAATACTTTAACTTCTACTTCATTCAAAAAAGACTAGTGTTGATTTACAAATTCACTAAATTACTATCATGACTATATAATCACATTCTTGTCATGTTTCAAAGAATGAAAGTACCAAAATAGGAAACCTCAACAATCCAATAGAGTACACAAAAGTCTGTTTCAACCATATCTACAGAAACAACATCAATACATTATTTGAAACTCATACACTCAGTCTATATCAACAACTACTTGCCAATCTCAAACATGTACTTTGAAAATAAAGGAAGTAATCTCCACATCCGAACAAGCTAATGAACTTTAAACATCACCCAAGCAGCACATTCATTTAGTTGAACCAAAAGGCAGTACAACAACTAACTAACATTAACAGGCGACTATCATATAAAATAACTACTAAACAGTAACAAAATAAGTAAAGGATAGAATGTTACCTTTTAAAAGTGCAGCCTTGGTCAAAAAATCGAATTTGAAAGCCCTTTGTGCTTCCAAGACCACACTCAACCACACAGACTCGAAGCCACACAGACTCGAAAACAAAAGGAAAATTAATTTTTTAAACTCAGAAAAACCTCAAACTAGTCGAAGTCTTAAATTTTTTTTTTACTAAAGAAGCTTGAAATTCGAAGTTTCTAGCCTTCCTTTTAATTTTCTCAAATTTTTCTGACCTCTGAAAACTATTTTTTAAACTTCTAACTTTCAAAAACTCAAACTTTTTCTCCCCAAATGACCTCCTTTTGTAATAGAACCCCAAAAATTGTTCAACTCTCCAAAAACATCAATGTGGGACAAACATTTTTCCCTAAAAATGAACGGCCAGATCGGAACCTCATTTGGTTCGATCCAGACCTTTCAACCCCAACCAATGGAAATCAAGCAAGGTACAACAACAAAGCATGTAAATCACAGAATAATAAAGCAAAATAAAGCAAAATGACGATTCATTACCGCGTTGGGGATCATATTTTCGCGAAACCAAGTGAAACATTAAATGTTTCACTACAATAGACATGCAAAAGCTGTGCTCTTCTGCTAAACCCTGAATTTTTGCCATTTTTGGCGGAGAGACAAGAGAGAAACACGAGGCGGTGCTTAGGATTTCACGGAAGAGGAAGAGAGAGAAAGGAAGGGGGGGGGGGGGTATACCCCCTTATCTGTTATTAAGTGGTTGGGCTGGGTCTCAGCCTGGTTTGGGCTGGACTCGGTCCAGACCTTGAGGAATTAAAAGCTGGCCCTTTTCTTTTGTATACATATATATGTATACCTGGTATATATATATATATATATATATTAAATGAAGATTAAAATTGATGATATTTTAATTATAGATAAAATTGGGACATAATTATCCTATTAAAATAGTTTAAAAATTGGGCAATCGTGTTAATGGGCTTAAAATTGCGAATATGGCCCTAATGGATTCTGATCCAACTAATTATTTCAATTATGGCCAAATTTGGCCTTAATTGATTTTAATTTAGCTGGTTATTTCAATTATGGCCATATTTGGCCTAATTAGCAAGTTTAAAATTTAAATTGCATTAATGACCTTAAATAATTTAAGCCAATGAACTTGGTTATTTCAATCGAGGCCATTAAGAGGCTAATTTTGTAAAAATGACCCCAATTTCCTTGAACAATGAGTTGGTCAAATTAATTGTGGCCATAACAAAAATAATTAAATAATTTAAACATTAATTTTCAATGAGGACCACTTAATTAACTAATTAAACACTTATAGATAATTATAATTTTTTTTTTTGACAAATCACAAAACTATGCAAAATTAAAGATCAAAGGGTGAAATGGTTAATTATTTAAATTACTCAAACTCCACGAATTAAAGGGAACAAAGTATTTTCTAATTTTGATTTTTTTTCCTGACAATTCATCAATTAAATAGTGATTATTATTTTAAAGCAAAAATGCCCTTTTTCCTTTGATAAAATCTAACAAATGTCTCATAAATGTCATAAAAGTGCCCATCAATTTTTAAATAGATTTGTGATGTCATGAAAAGCCTTTCACCAATTTAAAGGAGCAAAATATTGTTCTGAACAATTTATAAAAAATCCATTAAACCCTTTAAGGTGCATAGCTTTTTTTGTTCGTTTTTCAAGGACTCTGAGTAATTAAGATAAATTATGGGAGGTCAAAAATTAGGTGTCAACACTTGGTCTTGGAAGAAGTTGAGTAAGGTGAAGTTCTTCTATTATAAGGTATGTTCTTCATCTTATTTATATGATTGAGTTGATTTAAAGGTTTAGCAAGTCTTGGAGAGGAAAGAATCATAGTAGAGAAGTCATAAAGTGTTGAGTTGAAGTTGATGACTATGAGGTGAACTTGAAAGGAGATTTTGGATTGATTTAAGATTAATTTAAATATAATTCCTTGACTATGATATTGTTGATGTTATTATTGTTGTTGGGAGTTATTTTGGAATTTGGTGGAAGTAGACAAAATGGGGGAAGTGCTGCCCAAATTCCGCTAGCTCGCTAAGTACTCTAGTTTGAACTTGTGAGTGTTTTAAGACTTAACTCTAGTACAAATCCTCATGAATGTATATTTTCGAGCTTGGGAGGAGAACGTTAAGTAGTTAAGGAGACGCGAAGGTATGTTAAGGCTAACCTTTTCTTTCTTAAAGCATAATTCCTTTGTTGTGAGCCTACACGTGATATCCAAAATGTCCCTATTCCTAAATATGCTAGAAGCTTATGGTTCTTGATATTCTCATGATGTTATTGATCTTGTTCATTGTCGTTGATCTCATCCCATGATAGTTGACCCTTTAAGGAAATATATAGTGACAATGATGATTCCATAATGGTAATCGGAGGTTCACCGACTTTATGTCACTCCGAGAAGCTCAGATTGATGTTCTATGAGTCTTTCATATATATATATATATATATGACACCGAGCCACGCTATAGTCGGCCGGGTACGAAATCTATTGTGCACACCACTGCGGTTGGGTACGGATAACACCAAGCCTTGCTAGGTCGGGTACGGTATCATTATACATATAGGTATGCATGAAAATGTTTTCTTTAGAAAAAAGGATAAGTATGCATGACAGCCACCTTAAGAGGTATTCTGAGGTATAAATTGATCTCTTTATCTTATGTTATCTTCAAGCTTTTATCATGTTGCTATTCATGCCTTACATACTCAGTACATTATTCGTACTGACATCCTTTTATTTTTGGACGCTGCATTCATGCCCGCAGGTAAACAGGGAGACGGACCACACCCCTAGGCTGCTTCATCAGCTATTGCATAGAAGTGCTCCATTTGATCCGGAGCTGCAGTTTAGTTGGTACTATTCTTTTGTGTACATATAGGCATGGCGAGGTCCTGTCCCGTCTTTATGATGTTATGCACTCCTTGTAGAGGGTCGTTGACAAATGTATATAGTTAGATGTTCCGTAACCTCATAGGTTCATATTTTGTATATCATTTTGGCAGCCTTGTCGACTTGTCTATATGGGTATAGTTTATAATGTTTATATAGACGTGCATATATCTATTGAACTTAGGTCTTTTACAGTCTATGATAAATGTGAGTTAGCCATGTGGTCCACCTAGATATGATTATGAGCAGTATGTTAAGAAGTGCTCGGTGAGGTAGCTCCGGGTACCCGTCATGGCCCTCCGATTGGGTCGTGACACTTTTATAGAAGGGAGTGATAGGCTTTGAGGCGGTTACCGAAGGGTCGACCAACCAAGGGAAGACATGTATCCGAAGTCAGAGAGACGTGACATGAAGAGACGTATCATTTCTCTCCTGTTTTCAAAGGGAAGCTTTCTAAGGAAGTCACCGAGGTTATCAATCCACTTCCCGTCACTTTGATGAAATTTCAATCCGAGAAGTGTGGGGACTATCTGTATATGGTAAAAATGAAGCAATTTGTATATGGTAAAAATCAGAGTAAATACCGCAGCTGTCCGGTGCGAGGTCGAAGAAGAACGAGTTCATTAGCCTCGGGTAAGATCAAAGGGAACGAGGGTCGAGGAGTTGTGAGTCTTTCCAACTAAGTGTCAGAAACCGAGGGTATGTTGATAAGCAAGGAAGAACCGAGCCTAAGAGTAAGACATTCGTCACAGGTCCGGAGTATCCATTGCGAGCCAGGTTACACGTCACCTAACCGCTCAGCCTTTTGCGCTGACATTCGTACGGATGTCAGGACATCCGTACGGACGCCGTCTTATCCATTTTAGGGTTTTCTTAAAAGGCTTTTTTTAGGGTGTACTAAGGCCCATCTGTTTGTAGCTATAGTAGGGGTGTAACCCCTTCATTTTAGGGCCAGCTTTTTTACTATTCATCATACTTGTAATCAGAAAAAGAGAGAGAGGAGTTTTATTACTAATTGGCTTGGGTTATAGAAGCAATTTCCAAAACCAGACCAATTCTCAGAGTCTACAATTTGGTTTCTTAAGCTTTACTTTCTCTTATTCATCAATATACGTTTACCATTTGCATATCATTATTATAAATAACTTATTAATCTAACCACGTATCGTATAAACCACTTACAGATTTAATTGTTACCGTTTTAAGGGTAAACAAAAGTAATTATTGATTGTGCAAATATCCTTTAGACCGCTAGTGAAATAAAAATTAACACATCCTATCATGCATTTTGACATGGGTTTAAGTTAAAAATACAAGAATTTACCACATAACAGAAAATCGGGAGTTAATCCTAGCGACGAATTAAAATATACTATCAGGAATGATATCGTTAAGGAAGATTTTGTTTTAATATGTCTCAAAGAGTAAGAGAATAATCAATAGATAGAAATGTAGATCTGTTATTTATGTTTCAGAAAAGGGGAATAAAGTATAAGTGTAATTTTAAAAGGGGAACAAAACTGATAATAACAAAAGGCTATCGCTTCATTCCTTGAACAAGCAAATTCAATCAATCAATCAATTATTCTTCAATTTCAAATTAAATTAGATTGGGTCAGTTCTAAGAATTTTCTGTATCTATTCTCTCCTATTCATGTGCATTTCATTTTGGTGTTAAATATTTTCCCTTTTGATAAATGACTTATTTGATTTAGTAAAAAAATCTGTATATAATTTAGTTGATCTATGTATCCTAAATATTTCTTGTTGAATTGTTGGTAATCTTCATACCTTTAAAAAATATCAGAGGATAATTTTGACTCGCTCTATTTCGTAGGGATCTAGTAGCTCAGTTGGTAGGCTACCTGAACTTTTACATTATTGACGATGGTTCGAATCCCCACATTGTAATCCCCTTCCCCATTTCCCCTTCCTCTACGTACCCCCTATGTAATAATTTATTTATTTTTAAAAAAAGACTCGCTCCATTTCTAGATTTTCAACATTAACCTGAATATTTGATAACGTCCAAATCCACTTCTCAAAGAGAAAGTGTACAAGGTCATATGCAATATAATTTACCCAACTATGAGTTGGGGTCCATCCCACAGGGAACAATATAATAGGCTATTTAAATAAGTAAGGAATTATCACCAACTAAGCTAAGCCAAACACTTTTTCAATATTTGATTTTTGGTTTAACAACTAACAAAGATAAAACTAACCAGAAAGCGGGTAAAATGATCAATGGCCACAAGTATGGATACAAAGGAAATTACGCTCAAGTAACGATCCAATTATTTTACGATTTTACAACTAAGAGTGAGTTTTTGCTAATTAGATAATGATCTCTAAAATCTCATCAAAAGTCTGTCGACCAAATCAATGAATTTCTCTCTAAGCTTTCTCAAGTCTTAGAGTGTGATATTAAGTACAATTAATATAATTTCAAGTAACTTTCCTATCTCTAGCTCAAGTTGTTAGATGGGTTTTAAAGCCCCAAATTCTTGTTAATTAATCTTTCCCAACCTCAATCTTCCTCTTTCGAGCTCAAATCGAAGTAAATGGGCGGGTCTTAGGGTTAGCCAATCCCTTAAGAAACATTAAAGAACAAGATTAATTAAAACCACATTAACTCACTTCATTAGCAATAAAAATCATTCAACACATAAGCAAAACAAGAGTTTCATCCAACACTTTAATCATAGAATATTTTCATAAACAAGATTCAAGTGAAGAAAATAAATACTTCACACTTAGATATTCATTACCAAGCAAGGAATCAAAGAAATGGAGAAAAGTTTAAGAAAGTTCTCAACCAATTCTTCAAATCTTCAACCCCAAAGTGTGGAGCAAAACCCTAGCCTCCAAAACTTGTATTTTTGTGCCAAAGATGTGTTTCCAAAACCTTAGGAGAGTATTTATAACCTTCCAAAACGGGAACAAATTGTTGGCAAAAATGTCCCTGTGCGTTTTCCTGCCACTCGCATGTCTTTGTCGCATGTGACACCATAATCCTTGCAGCATCGCACCAAACTCTTGCAGGCAGTGCACTTTGAGCAGCTTATGGGTAGCACATGCTGCACAGGATGCGACTAGCATGTAGACGCAGGTGCTTCTCGCATGTGCTGCATCTTATTTCTTCAATTTCTCATATCTCTGTCCATGTTTGCTGCAGTACATGCGGCTCGCATGCATCACATGCGACTCGCAGGTGCTGCTTGTTCTATCTGAGCTTGTTTTGCTCAATTTTGCTCCATTTCTCCGTTATGCTCTCCGGACATCTTATCCTACAAAACGACATAACACACGAAAAGTAACATCAAAAGTGCTTGAAGAGTCACAAAAGCCTAAGGACTTAGCAACGAATGTGCCGTAATTTCACGGCACATCAATATGCCTTTTAATAAAGTAACAACAATTGTTAAAATTGAAAATAATTGTTTTGTGCAATCAATGGTCGAAGGACGACGTCAAGTTGAAGTCACTAAGCAGTAAGAATAAAAATAAAAATAGAAAACAAAGAAAAACCCAACAACAAACAGAAAACAATTGATTGCCCATATCAATTTTTACTATAAAATGTAGAGTGTTGGAGAAGAAAATATATTTCTTATAGTGAAACAATATTTGATGGGGAGATCACAACTATCACCCATTAGATAGTGGTGCATGTGAAGGAGAATCTGTCTATTAATACGAAGACATGGAGGTACAAAGTCAGTTATTTGAAAACGTAGATCTCTTATGATCTGTCTAGAGAGCTTTTGACGTGATTAATCAAAGATTATAACTTCTATGACACATTGGATTATTACATTAGTACCAACAATAAATTCTTTGTATGAGTAATTATTTTGTTTTACCAGTTTTTGTTTCATTTCTACATATTTTTTAGGGGAATAGCAAAGATATTCTCCTTATAGTTGTTGTATACAACGAAATTGAAAATTGACTTTGGGTGTATTTGGCATGACGGAATTTTTTTTTTTTCAAGAAAATATTTTCTCAGAAAATAAGTGGCTTTAATTCCTATTTATTTTCTTGTGTTTGGTACGTAAATTGGAAAATGTCATTTAAGAGCATTTTCATATACTCAAAGCAAAACCACTATGAAGTTTTTGAATTCGGAGTGCAACTTTTGATGGTGGGGAGTACGGGTTGGGAGGTGGGGTAGGCTGCGGGGGGTTTGGGCTGGGGGGGGGGGGGGGGAAGGTTGGAGTAAGAAAAAATTTCTTTTTTATAAAAAAATTATAATATATATATATATAATAGAAAAATTGGGGGAGGGGTGGGGTTAGGAATGCATTGGTGGGTTGGGGTTGGGGTTGGGTTGTGGGGTGGGGGTGGTGGGTGGAGTGGGGATAGGGCGAGGGGGTGGGGTGGTTGGGGGTTGGATTTGTGTGTGGGGGGTTGGGGAGGGTGGAGTTGGTGGTGGTGGTGTGGTGTGGGGTGGGGTGTATGGTGGTGGGTTTGGGAATGCGTTGGTAATTTTTCAATTTTTGCAAATATGTTATATTGTGATTATGTTGTTAAGAAAAGCAATGATATTGCTATATAATTTTAGAAATAATTAGTAAAACATAAACTTACTTAAGAAAACTTCTTTATAATGAAATTACTTAAAAAATTTCTCAAGAAAAGCAAATTTAAAGCTTTGACCACCCACCCTGGGTGTGTTAGCGTTACATAAAAAAAAAATAAAAAAAATTAAACCTTTGTCATAGTCATAATGTTCATTTTGGAAGAATAGGACAAAAAACAAATAGGAGTCGCTCCTATATTTTATTTTATTATCAGTGAGAAAGACCACTAACTTTCGTCAATCATCTCTATCGTGTCAAAGATTTGATTTTTTTTGTTTTTGTTTTTGGCTTTAAAGTGTCAAATATTTGATGTGGATACCAGGTGCATGCTTTGTCTTGTCAATATTCGGCGCAAACAAGCGGAAAAATATCCGGATGCAGAACTCAAAAAGAAAATAAACTAAAAGTAAACATTTTCATGATGTGTTTGGTACGGAGGAAAATATGTTTTATGAAATGTTTAATTTTCTTTTGTTTAATTGGTAAAAGTTTACGGAAAATAATTTTTAAAATAACAAGTTCTTTAAAAATGAAGAAAATGAATTTACTATTGAAAGTAGGAAAAACAAGCTCCACGAATGATATTATATTGATTGTCTCCTCCCTACACTCGAACACGCACCTGCCACCTCCCACCCACACCCCGTAACTACCGTCCCTGCCACCTCCCACCCCACTCCATAGTAGTTGCTTAAATTATATATAACTATTTTTGAAATAATATTTTCAGCTTACAACAACAACAACAACAACAACCGGTGGGTGAAATCAACGTGAGGTACAGGGAGGGGTAGAGTGTCTGCGAGACACGACTCTACCAAGTAGGACGGCTGTTTCCGAAAAGACCCTCGACTCGATAGAAAGCATAAAAGCATAAAAGCAAAAAGAGGTCGAGATAAGGCAAGAGATTCAAAGCGATATGGAAATGCAAATAACTAAAGTGACTAAGCCATGATGAAATAGTTGTAAAGGAGCAGTAGCTATCACACATAAAATAAGCTAATCAAAATACAGAATAACAAATAGTAGCAGAAATCAAAGCACAAGAACTTATATCGCGATAAAGTGCCTACTAATATGAAAGGATAAACGTTAATATCTACTAGTCTTCTACCCTAATCCGAGTCCTCCATACCCTCCTATCTAAGGTCATGTCCTCGGTAAGCTGTAACTGCGCTATATCCTGTCTAATCACCTCTCCCCAATACTCCTTCGGCCTACCCCTACCCTTCCGAAACCATCCGTGGCCAGCCTCTCTCACCTCCGCATCGGGGCATCCGTGTCTCTCTCTTCACGTGTCCAAACCATCTCGTCTCGCTTCCCGCATCTTGTCTTCCACTAAGGCCACTCCCACCTTGTCCCGGATAGCCTCATTCCTAATCCTGTCACTCATGGTGTGCCCACACATCCATCTCAACATTCTCATCTCAGCAACTTTCATCTTCTGAACGTGAGAGATCTTAACTGGCCAACACTCCTCCCCAAACAACATAGTCGGTCTAACCACCACTTTGTAGAATTTGCCCTTAAGTTGTGGTGGCACCTTCTTATCACATAGCACTCCGGAAGCGAGCCTCCATTTCATGCACCCTGCCCTAATACGGTGTGTGACATCGTCGTCAATCTCCCACCGCCTTGTATAATAGACCCAAGATACTTGAAACTACTTGTCTTCGAATGACACAGGTACCAAGCCTCACTTCCACGCCGACCTCTTGAGGTGCTTCCATCGAACTTGCACTCCAAGTACTTTGTCTTGGTCCTACTCAGCTTGAATCCTTTAGACTCCAGAGTTTGACGCCAACCCTCCAGCTTA
Organism: Lycium ferocissimum; assembly: GCF_029784015.1. Taxonomy (NCBI): domain Eukaryota; kingdom Viridiplantae; phylum Streptophyta; class Magnoliopsida; order Solanales; family Solanaceae; genus Lycium; species Lycium ferocissimum. Next base: position 57,973,477 of record NC_081342.1, on the reverse strand, counting down.
GCGTTGACTTCGCTACGAGTCTCGTCGATCAAGATTATGTCATCCGCGAAAAGCATACACCATGGCACCTCACCTTGAATATGCCGTGTCAATTCATCCATCGCCAAGGCAAATTGTTACACCTCGAAAAATTTTTCGTTCATGCACAGTGAATAGGCTAGTGAAGAGCACGAAGTATATGATGTCTCGATAAGTAAGAAGTAGCATTTGATGACCTTAAGTAAGATTTCAAAGACATTCGATGTTAGAAGAGAAAGATTGCCAAGAGAAGGCAAGGCTTACGATAAGTATCGGAAGGAATTTATGAGTAATGAGTTAATGGTGACTTAAAGATATTTTGGAGAAGAGTTATAACGTCCCTTAGATTGGTATTGAGGTGTTAGACAAGTGCCAAGAAGGTTCCATAAAGATTGGAGATCAAACGAGTCGACGAGAACAGGATCGGAACCACTGGGCATTATACGACCGGACATCTTTTGGCCGTATAAAAGATACGGACCGTATGTCCAGCCGTAGGTTCAGCCCAGAATGGCATACCTTCTTTTGGACCAGATATACGGTCCAGACATATGGCCCGTGAAAATTATACGGACCGTATGTTGGTCCGTATATTCTGGTCGGGGCAGATTTGTATATTTAATAAGGGATCCAAGTTTTATTTCATTTCATTTCCTCTTCACTCCCCTTCTCCCTAAAACATCTCTCCACATTTCTCCCATAAGTTTTCAAGAGAATTAGTGTTCAACTTCATCAAACCAAGTGAATCAAGTATAAGAAACCCATTAAAGTTCATCCAGGCAAGAATCCAAGTGAAGGAAAAACTAGGGTTTTGCTCAAGTGAGGTATTTGCACCCGAGGTTCATTCCTACACCTTCTAAGGTAAGTTTTATGATGTTTCCATGTTGTTTAAAGTATTTGGAAGTTGAAACACTTGGATTGCAAGAGAATGTAAGAAATGGGTCATGAATGTGCAATAATGCCACTTTTGAATAGATGTTGGAATGAGTTATGATTCTTGATACATTATGAATATGATTGTGTTATAAACGGTATTGAGAGTATGGAATCGACATTGTATGTGAATGAACGTATTGTCGAGGTATGACTATGAATGTGGATGAATTAAAGTGAATTGTGAAGTAAGAGTAATGTAGTTGATTAAAGGCCATTGTGATGATATTATGAACGTTATTATTGATGTTTGGGAGTTGATATATGATATGGAGGAAGTCGTATAAATAAAGGAGATCTTTGTCGATTTTCTCTGAGTTAGTCATGAATGCTAAAGCTATCCATTATCTAATGTGAGTATGCACTTGATGAAGGTAGAACGTGATCTTGAAGAAGAACGTACAAGTGATAGAATAGCTGCACAGAAAGGTATGTAAGGCTAACCCTTCTTTCATAAGGCATGGTTCTTTGGCCAAGTATCTCTCCTTCTATGAGCCCACGATAATCTCTAACGATTGTATCTCTAGAAGCTATTAAGCTTATGATGCTCCAAGGATACAATCGTACTAAGTTCCTTATACGACGAGTAATACTCTAAGGGTTGAAGGTAATGAATGACGATAGTAAAAAGGCTAAAGATAGATATGAGCTTATATGTATGTGTGCCCATGAGAGGCTATTGTGAACACCGAACTTATATGGCCGGGTAGAATATAATGAATATGTATGTGTGCCCATGAGAGGCTATTGTGAACACCGAGCTTATATGGCCGGGTAGAATATAATGAATATAATATATATGTATATCTATATATAACGATGCGCGCGCACCACTGCAGTTGGGTACGAACAACCCTGAGCCTTGGTAGGGCCAGGCACTGAGCCTTGGTAGGGCCAGGTACGTGAAACACCGAACCTTCGTGGTCGGGTATGCTATATAAATGCTATGTATATGACATCTATATGAGTACGAATAAGCTATGTATATGACATCTATATGAGTACGATTATGCTATGTATATGACATCTATATGAGTACGAATAAGCTATGTATATGACATCTATATGAGTACGATTATGCTATGTATATGACATCAATAAGAGTACGAATATGTTAAGACCATGTAAGTGCCAAGTAAGGGCTATGTATATGTAATGTATATGATATGAGCATGAGTATGAAATGAAATATGAAAAAGAATACGAAAGGTAAATGAGTACGGATGTGAATGTATGTACGCGAATACGCAATAGAAATGGAATGTCCCTATGAAAAGCAAGTAAGTGCTATGACGATGATGCTATTATCTCCCGTCCTATGTTGTTTCATATATTGACTATTATGCTTTCATATTGATATTGATCATGCTTTACATGCTCAGTACATTCTTCGTACTGACGTCCTTTTGTTTGTGGACGCTGCGTCATGCCCGCATGTGGCCAGGGAGACAGACTCGATCCATAGCGGTATTATCTCAGGGACTATATAGTGGGGCTCCATTTCATTCGGAGCTGCAGTTTTTTGTATAGATTCTTTTGTGTATATATTCATGGGCACAGCGGGGTCATGTCTCGCCTATATGATATGATATGACGTACCTTTCTTAGAGGCTCGTAGACACTTTTATATGGTTAGGTATGTTCGGCCTTGTTGGCCTATATTTTGGATATTATGTTGATAGCCTCGTCGGCTTATGTACATTTGCATGGGCATAGTTGTTGATAATGACATAGATGTGTTATTGCCCAATGAGGTTAGAATGATGATGAATGAAAAGCATGATTTAACTATGTGGCTCACCTAGATGTGATGTATAAATATGTTAAGGGGTGCCCGGGTGGGCTAGCACCGGGTGCTCGTCGCGGCCCTCCGGTTGGGTCGTGACACAAATAAAAACGGACTAAGAGCTGATCCTTGATGCAACCCCATCACAACTGGGAAGTGCTCTGAGTCTCCTCCTACTGTCCTTACCCTGGTCCTGGCTCCCTCATACATGTCCTTGATCACCCTAATGTACGCCACGGGTACACCTTTAGCCTCCAAGCATCTCCGTAGGATCTCCCTTGGAACTTTGTCGTAAGCTTTTCGGGTCGATGAATACCATGTGTAAGTCCCTCTTCCTCTCCCTATCTTTGCTCCGCAGTCTCCTTACAAGATGGATGGCTTCTGTAGTTGAGCGTCCCGGCATGAATCCAAACTGGTTCTCTGAAATAGATACGCCTCTCCTCACCCTCATCTCCACCACCCTTTCCCACACTTTCATAGTATGGCTTAGCAGCTTGATACCTCTATAGTTGTTGCAACTCTGGATATCTCCCTTGTTCTTGTATAGGGGGATCATTACACTCGACCTCCATTCTTCGGGCATCATTGCCGTCTTAAAGATGACACTAAACAACCTAGTCAGCCACTCCAAACCTGCCGAGCCCGCAATCTTCCAAAATTCTCCAGGAATCTCGTCAGGTCCTGTCGCTCTTCCCTTGCGCATCCTACGAACAGCACCCTTAACCTCCTCAACCTTAATACTCCTGCAATACCCAAAATCGCGACGCCTCCCTGTATGTTCTAAATCTCCCAACACAATGTCCCCTGTCCCTTCTTCATTCAAGAGTTTGTGCAAATATGACCGCCATCTCCGTCTAATGTGAGCCTCTTACTACCAATACTTTGCCATGCTCGTCCTTGATGCACTTCACTTGATCCAAATCACGTGCCCTCCTCTCCCTCGCCTTGGCTAGCCTGAACAATTTCTTATCCCCGCCTTTTTCCTCTAGTTCCGCATAAAGGCGTTCAAAAGCTGCCGTTTTTGCCATCAAAACCGCCAACTTCGCCTCCTTTCTCGCCATCTTATAAAGTTCCTTATTCGTCCACTTCTCCACCTCATCCTCGCTTTCTATCAACTTCGCATACGCCACATTCTTTGCTTCCACCTTCCTTTGCACTTCTCCATTCCACCACCAATCCCCTCGATGCCCACCATGACTACCTGTCGAGACCCCCAGCACTTCCCTAGCTACTACCCTAATGCAACTAGCCGTTCTATCTCACATACTAGTCGCATCCCCACTACCATCCCAGGCCCCCATAGGCTGTAATTTCTCTCCCATCTCCAGGGCACTAGTCATGGTCAAACTCCCCCATCTGATCCTAGGCCGATCACCCACGGCCCTCTTCTTTCTCGTCATCTTGATCCCTAAATCCATCACCAAGAGCTTATGTCGGGTTGTAAGGTTATCGCTCGGGATGACCTTACAGTCTTTGCACAGACCTTTATCATCCTTCCTAAGGAGTAGAAAGTCTATCTGAGTCTTAGCCACCGAAGGAAGGTTACCAAGTGCTCCTCCTTCTTTAGGAAACTCGAATTGGCTATCACCAACCCAAAAGCTCTTGCGAAATCCAAAAGCGCGACTCCTCCTCCATTCCTGGCTCCGAAGCTAAAACCTCGATGCACATCATCATAACCCCCCGAAATAGGCCCGATGTGCCCATTGAAATCACCTCCCACGAATAGCTTCTCAGTAAACGGTATGCCTCCTACTACCTCGTCCAAATCCTCCCAAAATCACACACACACTCCTCCTCGCCTAAGCCCACTTGCGGCGCGTACGCACTAATGATGTTCAAAGTAAGCCTTCAACGATCACCTTAATCGACATCATCCTATAGTGACCTCCTAACCTCTACCACACATCCCTCAAATCACTATCTACTAGAATGCCTACCCCATTCCTATAGTTCGACCTACCAGAGAACCAAAGCTTATACCCATCTACATCCTTAGCTTTAGGGCCTACCCATTTGGTCTCTTGAACACAAGCTATATTAATCTTCTTCTTCTTAAGAATCTTAACTAGCTCTATGGACTTCCCCGTTAACGTCCCAATATTCCAAGAACCTACTCTCAGCCTAGACGCTCCTCTCACCCACTTACCACTCCCAACCCTCCCCGGACGAGAACATGACCCTAGTCTACCATCAATAACCAAAGCCACGAAAGCTAGTATGAACTAATAAATTATTGAAAGGACTACAGTCCGCAAAATATAACTACAGGTGTATGGACAAAGAATGGATACGAGCAACCGGAGGTACCAGCTCCAGTTGAACCGAACCTGTTCGCCGTCGAAAAACACTGTTCACCGCCGGAGTTACTGTTCACCGCCGGAGTAATGTTCACAAAGACCTGAAAGGGAGAAGAGAAGAGAAGAGAAGAGAGGAGGGGGAAAAGGAAAAAAAAAGAAAAAAGAAAATGGAGGGAGAAGGGAGGAGAACAGACTGGCCTGAAAAATGACGCCGGAAAAACTCACCGGCGTCGGATCAGCGGTGTTTTAGCCGCCGGTGGAAGCGCCAGTAGCAGATAAAAAGGGGAAAAAAATGAGAGGTATAGAAGAAGAAGAAGAAGAGAAGAGAGAGAAGAGAGAAGAAAAGTAGATACGGCCGGGAAAAGTGACCGACGTTCGGTGTTGTAGTGGCGGAAAAGTGGCGGCGTTACACGGTCGCCAACGTTAGCGATACGCCGGTCCGCCGGAACGAATGCCGGAACAGTACAATGACCGTTAAGAGAGAGAGAGAGAGAGGGATAAAAAAAAAAGAATAAGAAACTCGTTTATTTTTCAAACAATATTTTTCAAAAGTACATTTTACATGAAAAATATTGTCCTTCTTACCAAACACACCTTCGTGTCACTCATGTTTATCTGTATCTAAATTTTTCTTTAGGAAAAGTAAGATTTCTAGTAAAGCTGTAAAAGTCTGAGGTGTCGTTTGGTTGGTTAATAGGATAAACAAGGATGTCACGGCCCGGATCATGATCTGGGTGTAACACGATACTCGGTGCCTGACTGCATGTGACCGAGCGAACCTCATGGCTTGCTGAATCAACATGAGACTTCTACTGATGCGGAATATAATTTAAATCATGAAAGTCTGAATAAACATGAGATTAAGTAATCATAAGTCTGAAAATAATGCTTTAAACATAAGTACAAAAATAGTATGAAAAGCATGATGATGTAGCCGACAAGGCTAAACAGGACTGAGTATCTGACATGACATACTAGACTAATCTATAAAACCTCCGAACATGAGTCTGAATGCTAAACTGTTTACTGGGACAACGTCCCTGGCATACCTCTATTGCATAACATGACATGAATATAAATAAAGATAAGACCCTGAATGAGATGGGGCTCACCAAAAGCTAATACGTGCGATGTCCTAACGAGAAGATCTGTCGTCCTGTAAATCAATGTCTGCATCGTGAAATGTAGGCCCCGGGAAAAAGGGACGTAAGTACATTTGAATTGTACTTGTATGTAAAACAACTGAATAAATAAACATGACACATGAAATAATAGGAATTGAAACTGAAACTGAAGCTGTAAGCTGAACATGAACATGAGTATTATCTGACATGCGTATAATGTAACACGAGTAAAACATTTTAAATGGGAGAGCCTTAGTATAACCGACATGTAACCACCACGTGAGCACGTGGCGTCTGATCTCTGCCCGATCAGCTAAGCTATTCCGCACCTTGACGGGGTACCAGACATGAACATGACGTGAATGGATCCATAAAATAACCTGCAATGGGTAAACATGAAGGAATCGTCCTAACTGGGCAGGGCGATCCATATCCTACGTTGGCGTCACGACCCAAATCGGGGATCGCACGGGCACCTCCCCAAATCCCACCTAGGAGGCGAACCCTTTTACCAAACACTCATTTTATATAAAGAACGAATAACACAATACTAGCAATTTTCATTATCCATGGAAGTCAGAATTAATTCAAGAAATACTTTTACAGTAACCAATTCCCAAAACCGGGTCTAGACATAGTATAAGAGCTTTTAAGATTTACAACTGAATAATGATAATACAATAAAGCACAACCTCTGTTCAGGAATAGAATTAACAGAAGTCTTCAACATAGACATCGGAGAATCTTGAAAGCTACTAATCCACGAACTCAACCGGTAACAACTCTACACCCCGAATAGGGTGTAGCAAGAGTAATATCAGTATAACATTCGTACTGGTAAGTATCATAGGCCGACAACGATTAGAAGATCATAATAACTACATAAATCAATAGATAGGTATGGTAGGGAATAGCATAGTGAATCCACATAATCAGTAAGGGGGAGTAGTTCTACCACAAGGATGCAATACAACATTCAAGCCTAGACATGAACTCCTACTCCACAATCCAATAACCATACGTTACAAGTCAAGATTCACACGAAAACTACCTAAACCACCAAATAGAACCATTACACTAAGACCAGTTATAGAACAAGTTCACACCTACTACTCATGATATGACTACCCTCAACAAGATAAATAGGCCAATTCGCACAACAAGGATATACAACATTCAACTCGGAGTTTAATTTCTTAGTACGTGGTCAAACAATACCACCAAACACAATGTAAGAATAGCATCACAAGTACAGAAAGATCAACAGCCGAATCATAGCCTATGGTGAAGCACCTAAACACAAGTCTGCCAAGTTTCCCACAATTCCTCAAAATGATCACAAACACAAGTACAACCCACGAATCCGATCAATAGATGTAAAATGAGATGATGATAATGAATTCATATGCAATGTAATGATACAAACACGCTCCGGGCGGAATACCTCCACGCCTCGAAAGTCATGACCAATGAGGGACCCGCAAAGTTCATGTACCTACTGCGGCGTACAGCCAGATCGGAATATATATATATATATATATATATATATATATATATATATATGTTGCGGAACATGCAACCCGGTCTAATCTATGTATATATATATGTTGCAGAGCGCAACCCGCCAAATGTATGAGTATGAATGCATGCATGATATCAATGCCAATGAGAATCTATCAATACCAATCGTGCCACACATGGACACATATCACAATATCACGAATAAATCACATCCTTCCTCTTTACAAAACAACACCTAATAAATGAGAGATACGAGTTCACAATCATGATAAGGCAATTCAACATCAAGCCTAGTATCACACATGTGGCAACAAGCCAATAGATCACAATAAGTCAACAAGCCACAATCAATAACAATACCAACCTAGGTAATCCATCCCAACTTCTTATCCGAAGGCCGACATGCTTTCTCTAATAATCACTAACTCTACATATGCTTCACTAACCGAAGTCTAACCATAAGGTAAACTACAATCATCAATAGGACTCAATAATACGGTACAGACTCAGTCATGTTATACAAACGCTAACACTCACAACCAATAAGACATCCAACAAGAACAACAAGGAAACAACCACACATAACAGTACCAACCTAGGACTATCCAACTCAACATCATGTCTGGAGACCTAGGCATACTTTCTCCGTCAATCTCTACTGCACATATATGAAATCCTAATCGGAGTCTAACTCAAGTAAGCCGTAACTTACCTCGAGGCCGAGTAGGTGCCACGAACATCCACTTGATCTTCATCTTCCATTTCCGAACGGAAGCTGAGACGGGAGGGTCAAGGATTAGTAAGGAATCCGAGTAAGCAAGTGTCAAGGATTAAGATATTCATACCTACTAAGATTCTAGAGAAACTAAATACCACTCCGGGCCCACAAGGGTAAAATTGGAACTTTTCCTCAACTTAGGTTTTTTAGGTTTCCAGTGACTAATAATCTAGATTTCATGGTTATCTATATCAACGCAAGTCATAAATAGCATTCTTCCTTTTAAATCCCCAATTTCAAGAAAACCAAATCTTAACCCATTTGCAAAAATAGTGGAAGAAATAGGATTTGGGGTTGGTTAACTAGCATATAGTATGAATCTAAGAGTTACTTCAAAAATGCCATAATTCTAAGTCATGAAACCCATTTTACCTCCCTAGGGTTTTGCAAGTTAGGGAAATCACCATTTTTATTAAGCCCTAATTACCAAAACTTAGTAAATGAGAGAAGGGATTCAATAGAGATGGAATAAATGAGGTCTAGATGTTACCTTTCCCAAGGTTCCACGAGATTAGCTCTGAAAATGCCCCAAATGGCGGCTTGGATTGAAAATGAGGTCAAATCCTGCAATGGACTTTAAATACTAGGTCTGCCTAGCATCATCCGCTGTGGCGATCATGAGTCCGTTCTAGCGAGCTACCGCTATGGCGGAAAACAAGTCACCGGGGGGGGGGGGGGACGGGGACTCAAGGAAGTCCGTCTCTTCCCTCGTGGCGGAAATGGGATCCGCTATAGCAGAAGCCTGAGGTCGCGGGCAGGCACTATAGCGAGTAACTGTTCGATGGAGTGGACCCGCTGCAGCGGTCCACCCCTTGCTGTGGCGAAGTACTGGGCCCAGTGGCCCTACTCAATTTTTAATTTCCTTCTAACTTGACTACGGGTCAACTTAAACAGAAAAATCCCCCGCATAAACTTAACAGGCACAACTGATCAAGGAGGTTTTAGGATACGAATTAAGAAAGTTTGGTAACGGCCAAACGAGTCGTTACAGTTGGCATACGTAGTTTCACGTATTAAACCTTCTCGGTAATCTGTGCAACTCCCAAAACATGAACATGAATGTAGTTGGCTTAAAAAGCCCATGGATTTCATAAACATGGCTTGTAAACATGATTTGTAAGTATAATATAAGATGAATATGGTTTTTATGAGACATGGACAATCATAGAGCATTCATGGATTACGCACAGGGTTCAAGATATTCAGAATGATATATCATGAGCACAAACGAGACATTATAACTTAACTATAACATGGTTGGGTATTTTTCATAAACTGAGGCAATTATAGAAAATTATGGAAGAATCGTGGTGTGGGGAAGAACAATGGTGTTCCCACACGTGGATAGAAGCCCTGCATACCTGAATTGCTCCAAAAATTGTAATAAAGTTTGTATCTTGAAGAAGGAACCCAAAACCCTGAACCTTGAACCTTGAGATGGGTTTTCTTGAAAACCCTAGGTTAGAAACAAAGGATTTCTACTTAGAATTCATGTATATATGTTAGAATTCACTTAGAACACTTGAAATAGGCTTACCTTGATATAGGAGGATGAGGAGAGCAGAGAACTTCGTGCTAGGGCTTGAGGAGAATGAAAAATATAGAATAGAAGACTGAAAACGCGAATTTATACTTTGCTGTCATCTGGCACTTTATGGTCCACTTTTACGGACCGTAAATAGATTTACGATACGTAAAAGTGACCGTAAATCGATTCCAGTGGCCCAAGTTTCTCCTCCACATTTCCGATACAAAAGACGGACCGTAAAATATTTTATGGCCCAAAGTACGGCCCGTAAAACTTACACTGTCCATAAATCTCCATCGTAAGTTGCGAACAGTAAGCTAGATTTCTGGGGGTCCAATTACGGTACAATTTACAGCCGGTAAACCATTTTTACGTTACGAGAATCCTGGCGTAAAACATTGGTCATTGAACTTGAACGGATTTTAATCCTTACACTCCCCATCTTGATTTTCTAAACCCCTGAATCATGAATACAATTCAGTTTGAAGGTACGAGGTGTTACAAAAGAATATACCATGGGTTGGGATTAGGGGTGTACAAAGTAAACCGACAAACCGCACCAAACCGATAAACCGAGTCAAACCGAGAAAAAAACCCAACAAGTGGTTTGGTTTGACTTGGTTTGGTGTTGGGAAAAAAAACCCGACCATAATTGGTTTGGTTTGGTTTTAACTAAAAAAAGTCAAACCGAACCAAACCAACCCGACATTACATGTATTCAATTTTAAAATATTTTATACATAAAAATATTTATTTGTAAAGTAATTTATAAATATTTCTTAAATTTTTTCGTAATTTTTTATCTATTATCATATTATTCAAGCTTGAACTTAGAATTTTGAATGTCAATAAGTTTTATATCCTATGGATGTTAGTAACTCAAATAAAGTCCAAACCAAAACCAACTCAACACTAATCCTAACAAAAGAAATTCAATTTACCACTAGAAATGACAATAATGTTGGATATCTATTCTTTAGTTTTGCATAATTGATTTAAGGAGTAAAAATACATAACTTAAGTTTTTTTCTTTGTCATATAATTAATACTTATTTTAGCATGACTTATTATTTTTAGATTATGGTCATTTTCTTTTATGGCTTGTTAATTAGCAATATTTATTTTAGCCGATTATATTAGCTTTTGTTGAATATTTTAATACAATGTCATCACTCTTATCACATTTTGTGTTATTTTCTTAAGAAACATCTTAATTATATAATTGTATCTTACTAGGACTAAAGAAATATTTAAAGTAAAAGTTATATATTTTGTATCAAGACTATTCCGAAAAAAAACCCAAAAAATCCGAGAAAACCGAACAATCCGAGAAAACCCAAGGTTGAAAAACCCGAATTTTATTGGTTTGGTTTGGTGTATAAATTTTAAAACCCGACGCAATTGGTTTGGTTTGGTGTTTAAAAAATTCGAACCAACCCGGTCCATGTACACCCCTAGTTGGGATATCACATGAGGTTACTTATCTCATCTTTCATATGGAATAGTTAATCCTATCATTTTAGTACAAATGGTGGGATAAAATAATCCTGAACTAATTAATAACAGTAACCAAACACAAGATAAAATAATTCCACAGGTTATCTCGGAATTATTATCCTTATCCCACCAACCAAACGGCCCCGCAAAACCTAAAGTTCCCTTTTTAAGCCATTAATCAATCTTGATTTTTCACCAACAAAAGCGTGCCACCTCATTATCACTTTCTTTCTTAACTATGCATTGTTAATTCCTCTAGTAAGCTCGTAGCTAGTCGCTAATACATATTCAATGTTCACCACCATTTTTCTCCTTTAACGTTGTGTTAAAAATCGAACTTTCTTATATTTGAACTATATACATTATTCCTCTATTTATCTGAAGATTCGGACATTAGCTTTGTTGTTTAATTAGAAAGATAATATTTGTTTCTCCCTTTGAATTATCACCATTTCATCACTTTATATTTTAAAACATTCACCTTCCCCTGCAAAAAATTTTGTATCATGAAATTTTTATTCCTCTTTTCGACCCATGCTTCTGTTTTAAATGTTTCAGTACCCTCTCTTGTTCTCAAATGTGATTCTAAATTCACTCAATCTAAATAGGGAAAATCTTTTATAAATTTGCTACAAAATATACCACTATATATTATAAACAATTTTTATATATTTTTAGTCTCAAGTGTACTGAACATTTGAATCTCCACAGTTTTATTTCTAATCTTGTAGATAGAGTGTTGAGATTTTATTGAAACAACTAAAATTGGTAATTAGGAACGATTTTCCCCTTTTAATTGGTGGTTACGAAGTAGCACAAACGATTTTCTATATTCATATATACTATCTGAAGAATAATTTGAGCTCAACGTGTTGAAACATTTGTCACATATTTTTTCTTTCTGTCCAAGAGAATTTACCACATTATTCCTTAATGATTTGACAATGTTTTTACGATGTATTTGAAATCTTTGAATAAAAATAAAATCGAACGCGTCCATCATAAATCTGACAAGCACATGTTGTTATTGGTGCTTTCGATGCGTTTGGACTATTTATATACACTCTCTAACTTAGACGTCTGATCCAATTTAGTGAAAAGAAATTTATGCGACAAGAAAATGACTATACTCGAAGAGAAGAAAATAGAAAAAGTGTGGACCATGTGAAAGTGCCTCTTCATATTAGATATTAGATATTAGATATTAGATGACCCTTGAAGACCCACAATATAACACTTAATTTGTTGCACATGCAACTTGCTATGGCATAGCTGTAGGGGCACAGGTCTAGGTCCCGATACGGGTTCAATCAAATTTAGTAATTTTTCATAAACTGTAATTTTGTATTAAACTTCAGTAAATATGTACAGATATTAAATTTGGAGTTCAATTATTTTTATTTAAAGTTGTTTAAAATTCAGAACCAATAAAGTTGAAATTCTGAGTCCGCCTCTGTATGGTTGTACGGTTGATTGAAGGCGATGACAGGCGTGCAAACCCAAAATTCACAAATGTTAATGTATGGTGGAGACAGGTCAATCACTTCTATATGGGACATGCCTCAGTTAATTATATTTATGAATTTCTGATTCGAATCGTTTTATAGAGAAGGATGATGAAAATTGTGCAGGTTGGAATGAATTCACACAGAAATTTGAAAGTTTAAATCTTATAAGTGACATCTGCCTAATTAGTCGTTACCATTTGTAACCAGCGTAGTGTATATTCTGTAAATAACAAGTGTATGATCAGAGTATAACACACTGTGTATACAAAGATTATACTACTAAAATTTGTAAAAACAATAATGAAATATTAGAGTTATTAATTGTTATGGGTTTTGTTAGGCTGTTGTATAGTGTAAAAATACCTAGAGTGTAATAAATACTCCCTTCAATTCAAAATAATTGATGTTATAGCCTCTAAAAGTTGGTCCAAAATAATTGACGTTTCACAAAATTAAGTTATTTAATTTTTTTTTCTCAAATTTGTTCTTGCCATATTCTCATATCTCCATGATAATTATGTCAACTTAAAAAGAAAAGAAAGTCTTAATTAAGGGTATTTAGTCAAAACCTCTTTTAATTTTTAGAAGTAAGTGAATTCTTAATCCATATGTTTAAGCCTAAAACATCAATTATTTTGGACCAGAGGGAATAACAAGCTACGATAGATGGCGCAGAATTCAGCCACATTCTTAGCTGTATAATCCAAATTATTAAAGAAAGCAGACACCCATCCGCATTCATTTTAACAAAAAAGACTGTAGCGAAAAACCTTCTAACAAAAATATTTGTATATTCTCGCTAAATTGAAGTACCTTTCCACCTTAGTCCAAGTCAATTTTGAATTGTGCAGAAGTAACAGCTATATTCAATATTATGGTCTTAAAAAGTCGAATGTTTCATTATTCCAATTTGATCGATCGAGTTTCATTATTTCTTTCATTACTTTGCCATATTCGTTTGGTGCATCCAGGAGATTGCGGTTTAGTATCTCTTTCAGTGTTTACATATTTTCGTCATAAGTAGCATTATATGTTGACTAGTAAACTAGTCCGCGCTTCGCGCGATTGTTAAAATTTTATTAGATTTATGAAATGATAATCTCTCTCTAACACCTAAATACAAAAACAAAAAAATCAATAAATAACAAACATAAAATTTGGACACTGGCATTCTCTTCACAATTATATAGTTTTAAAGTATTCAAATGTTAAAATTTTGAGACTTTAATTGTACAAATACTATCAACATTTTGTTTTATTTTGAGAAAAACTACAAAAATATTTTCTCCTTTTTGTTCAATCTTTTACATAATTTTTTAAATTCTATCTTTATTTCAAATATTATATTTTAAATTACCATGTAATTAATCTTTGATTTTGTTTTCTTGGTAATAAAAATCTTTAATTACCAAATGTTTTTTCCTTGCATATAGTATTTTTTATGTAGTTTTCAAATAAATGAAATTTTATTTCAAAAAACTTGAAGTTTTTATGTCCGAACTTACACTAAAATTTAAATAATTTGACCCCGTACACTTAATCGTGTCACATAAATAAAATGGGACTAAGGGAGTATTGTTTTGGCATCTACTAAATTTCTTAGTGATCTTACTAATTACATCCTTAGGTATTCATTAACACATAATACTCTCTAAATTTACTAAGAAGTTTTAGAAAAATTCTTTTTAGCGTTGTTTATGTTTTTACGTACTATTCCTTTATATTCATTAATTTTCACCACAATTCCTTTTCAGGCATAATGAAACACGACAAAAACATTACTACATTTTTTTCTTGAGCGGAAAATTATCAAATTCGAGCTTTTATTTTAGCCTGCACGTAATAATGGCTAGAGCTTTTTGAAAAATTAAAAATATAAAGGACTTATATACAACCAAACCTTGTGAACCTCTTCTGGAGAAATTAAACAACATGTAATTGGAGTTGATGCATAAATAAATGCCATAAACAGAAAATGTTATAATGCAAGAATGCTTACAATCAAATTTGCAAGTGTAGGCAATGTGACACCTCTCTACGACCAACAATGGTGCTTTTCCTTTTTCTCAATTTTTTGAAATTTTTCCTATTTTTCCTCACCTATGTGCTATTAAAAAAAAAATTAAAATTCACTTCTTAAAATAACTACTCAATACTTACTATCATTTGTTGTGTTAAGAATGAAACGCTCCCAAAACTATGAAACAGTTACAACCTTTTATATAATTGTGCTAGCTCTAAAGGTGCAATATTTTGAAAAAAGTTGTTTAATTTTTTTTTTTCAATCAACCGTCACTTTCAGTTTTTTTTTTTTCCCCGAACGTGACATTTGTTTACTCCTCTTTACTGGATGAATTTTGCGCAGTGCTCTGCTAAGAGCTCAATCAGATTTATAACTTACAACCATCTCAAGCCTTTGCCACTTTCTTTAATATGAATACCAGAACACTGCATATCAAAACACGACAGAAACATTACTAAATTTTCTTATTGAGCAAAAAATTATCAATTTCGAGCTTTTATTTTAGCCTGCACTAAATAATAGCTAGAGCTTTTTGCAAACAAACAAAAATATAGAGGACTTATACACAATCAAACCTTGTGAATCTCTACTGTTTTACGTGAATAAATGAAATTAAGGGCCTGTTTGGAAAGCCACCTGGTAATTGGAATTGGTGTAATTACTAGGGTAGTAATTACACCTGACCTAGTAATTACAACGACGCCCTGTTTGTTTGTCATAACGTAATTACAAGCATGTTGTTTGGTTGCACAAGTGTAATTACACAGTTAGTTAATTTAAAAATAAAATTTAATTATAAATTTAAAATTAATATTTAAAAATATTTGCCTTTATAAATGATATTAAATTAGTAATTTAATAAGACATTGTTTCTTGAAAATATATTAATTAATAATCATATATTTGTAACTAATATTGTAAAAAATAATTGATATATATTTTTCAAATTAATAATATTTATTTTTAATTAATTACAAAACTTAAAAGAAGACTTTTTTTTGTGAGAACGTCATGGATTGGATGTTTGACAAAAAAGTAATATTTATAAATATAATGCTATAACATTATTCAAATGTTTGACACAAAAAATCCATCAAATGTAAGTGAAAAATAAACAACATGCAATGTGAAAGCATAAAATTGAAAATATAACCTCAATTCAAAATCCAAAAGAAAAAGTTTAACATAATACTCTTATGTCAAATTCCAACATTACATAAGTAAGTTCCAACGTAACTTAAGTAAATAATTCAAAAGAAACGGAAAATATAAGTCTATAACCTCATTCACAACGAAATTCTACTTTAATAACGTCACTCGTTATATGTCAAGTTTGTTAATGACTCATTATTTCCAATATTAAGAGGCGTAGTTTCAAAAATTAGACTAATATATGCTAAATGAATAAAATAAAAAATACGAGCAATTACATGGAACCACAAGAAGTAACGACAGGGAATGAGAAGAAAGGAAATGAAAAATAAATAATATAAAAGAAAAAATACATTTTAAAAAATAAAAATAATTAAAAAGTAAAAATAAAAAAAGAAATTAAAATAATAGAAATAAATTAAAATCAAAAGAAATTAAAATAATAGAAATAAAAATATAAAAAGAATTAAAACAAACAAAAAAGAAACAAATTAAAAAGTAACCCTGTAATTATAGGGTGTAATTACACCCAATTCTCAAACCCTCCCCCCCCCCCCCCCCCCCCCGAGAATTGGAGAGTGTAATTATACCCTCTCAATTACACCCAATTTTCACCTAACTGTGTAATTACTTGGTCAAACAAAAAGATCAAACTGTGTAATTACACCCAATTTCAATTACCTAGGTGGCTTTCCAAACTGGCCCTAAACAACTTGTAATTGGAGTTGATGCATAAATGATTGCCATAAACAGAAAATGTTATAAGGCAAGAAATGCTTACAATCAAATTCGCAAGTGCAGTTTGAAATGTGTAGTATTGAGAAAGTCCTTTCAACAAAATAATATCTCGTATTAAGATTTGACATATCCTGTAAAAACATACATGATTGGGAAACTCCGTTATTTGTCCAAATTTATTGAGAAAGTCACCCCATTGAGCAAAAAAAATCAAAAATATAACATGTTTCATAGTTGTTCCGAAAAGGAGGCTTGAAAACTTATACATCTTTCACCTCTATTTATAGTATGGTGGGTTATCTCATGTATGAGGGAAGATGGGATGCATTTATGGATAATTGGAATGTGTATGGATAATTGGAATGTGTATATATACGTTACATATAGGAGGGGAATTAAACAATCATTTATCGGTTTAGTCTGGTACCCATTTGCAATTATTAATTAAGAGCTTTTACCATCTAATATTGTATAAATCTGTAATAGTTGAGAAGGTGATAAATAACAGAAAAACAGAGGAAAATGCTACTGTAATAAATGAGAAGAGAAAAATAGGATAAGAGTAGTTGTTATGAAAATGACGAGGTTGAGTTATGGAGATGATTTTGTAAAATAAAATAATTAAGAAAATGGAAAAAAGCCAAAAAAGAATAAAAAGGATAAATAGGATTTTTGGTCAAGAGATGTGCCAAATCACTCTTCTTTTGCTTAGCTTTATAGAGATATACAGTAAGACCTCTCTATAACGATACCCGCATATAACAGCACCTTGCTATAACAGCTAACTTTTTTCGGAACCGATTTTTTATGTTATGTTTTACTTCTCTATAGCAGCATTTCACCTATAATAGCAACAATGAACTTTATAACATTACACTCTTTGTGAAATTATCCCCCATATAATAGCTATCTTCTTTTTTTTGGTAATATAATAATTAACCATCTTTATAAAAATAGAATATCTATGATTACCAATAATAAGTGTAGAGATTTTGATCAAACATTTGATCATTTAATACACTATTACAATAAAAAATATTATATGAATATATATATATATATATATATATATATATATTTTCATCATTAAATGATTTTCCTTCGTCATACATAGTGTGATTAAGCTTAGAATTTGACAATTAAAAATAAAAATTAGATTTTATGCATCTTTTTTTTACCTATAACAGCGAAATATTATTTAAATGTCAATGTTGTTATACGTGTATAACAACCATTCTCTATAACAACTGAAAAAGTTCGAATCCAACTATGTTGGTATAGAGACGTTTGACTATATATAGGTTTGGCTTGCAAATCTAATGTATAGCTAATTATCATTAGTTGTACATTGAGAAGATGAAACGTATATAAATGAAATACAATTTTTTTTATCAGCAACCAAATTCTTAGGAACATCGCCTCCTCCGGCCCTTACATCACAAATTCTAAATCGCTGATTTTTTTTCAAAGAGAGGGTATGTACCTTGCATTGGAATAAGCAAAATTGGTATTAAATAAGCAAGAAAATATATATTAAAAATATTCGTTAAATTTTAAAATTTAGAATGTAACTTATAGAAGAATTTTAAACGACATAATTGAAGTTTACCTTGATGGACGTAAATTCTTTCGTTGATAATTCTATCCAATTCAACATACAAATTTACATATGACCTGCGGCCACATAAACGATTAACATGAATAAGAAATAATAATCTTCTGTATTCATTGTAATTTTTTTATTAACTGTAAAATAAAATAAAATTACTCAAACCCAACATAAGAATGTCATATAAATACAATTTTATGTCTCCAGCAACATAACTCCAAATTTGTTAGAACTGTCACCTAAAAAATATTCTCGTACTTTGCAAACTTTTTCCATATCACCTTCCATTCAAGAAACTTACTGTCAAACTCCAATTATAAGATCTCTTAAACACTCTTAAACAAAATTCACAATTGTGAAGAATTATCATACCTTTTCCTTTGATAGCCAGAAATAAAAGAACACATACTCTCTCATTCATATAGCCGCCTTCCACAATCATATCTACCCTTTTTTTTTTTTTCATGTAGCTTATTCTGTTTTGCTTTAAAACTTTAGTTTTTTATTCATTGACGAATAATTGATACACATATGTTGTTGGAGTTTACCAAGGCCTGTTGAACTACTATTGTAGCTCAAGTGCCCCTCTTTTTCATCTTATATAAGATGGGTTGCCATAGGATTCCTCAAAGAAGAGGAGAGGAGAGGATGTAGTAACATTTTTGTATAATTAAAGTAATTTAGGTGAGTTATAAATATTATTAATTAAGAGATAATTTATGAAGATAAAGATGGGATGGATGAGTTGTGGAGATAATTTATTATAATAAAATAATTGAGACAAACGAGCACAAAAAAAAAAATAAATTAAAAGGATAAATATAATCCTTGGCCATAAAAAGGTGCCACATAGGATTGACTATTCCTAACTTTATATTATACATAGGTATAGATTTGTTACTCTCCGGTTTTGCTTATCATCCGTTAGGTGGGTTGAGCGTTCTAACCTTTAAAAAAGGTGTCTGCTATTTAATTGGTAGGTTGTTATTAAGACAAGGATTTGAACTTATAAATGCCAGAGTGTAAGATATTCTGTTTGGACTGTTAGAGTACTTTAATCTGCTGTTGCAAGTATCCACAATATTTTAAAGTTAGTAATTTCACCTTTTAATGAATGATTACTTAGAGTTATCTTTCAGGCGATTGGAATTGTAAAACTGGGGCTGAGCTAAGGGCGTAATGGTTCAATTGAATTATCTTTCTCGAAAATTATATTATACTATGTAAATAGGAACAAATAATAATAGAAACTAAGAGTCCACCAAGCAATATAGAGAACTATCTGTTCCCTTAAGTAAAGACAGAAAGTAAACAACACAAGATATTTACGTGGAAAACTCCTTGATCAAGGGATTAAAAACCACGACCTACAAGAGTAGGATTTTCCAACTTCACTATAACTGAGCAACTTCATATTACAACCTATTGCAACCTAGGAATTAAACTCTTAATCCTTCACCCTTTACAATAACTCTATTGTAAGACCTTTACAATAACCCTATTGCAAAGAACAAAAACTTGACTAACTCTAGCCAAGAAACACCACATAGGTTGAGACATATCCTACTATGACACTGCTTGAAAGTAGTGTAGGATTACAAGTAAAGAACAAAAGACAAAGACTCAATAAACTTACGGACTAAAGACATCTTCAGTATCGGGATCTGGTCCTTGGGTTTGTAGCAGCTTTATTCTTGAGAGAACCTTGAGAGCAGCAGTGGCTACCACTTGACAGAAAAATATATTTTCAGATTTGCAAGTGTTAGTTTAAACCTTGGAACATGTTGTTTATGTATTAGAGAGCATGTGAGGAGTGAGAGGGATGTTTCATAGTTTGCTTTGGCCTCTAGCAGGCTACAGGCGTGTCTTCTTTGTACTATCGCCGGTCGGTAAATGAACAAACTTTATATTGTAGTAGATTATTTGTCGTACGACGCAGAGAGAAACCGATCATATCCGGTGCCCCTGTCTCGGTTCCTCGAGTATGTTTGGCGAATCATCAAAACACGAAATAGCATAACATATCAAATAAGTTTTTTTTTTTGATTGCTTATATATAAATTTTTAAATCCTCTAGTACTCATAAAAAAAAATTACAGCGCAACGACAAGGGGTCCAAAAACTGCTCTGGGTGTAGCTTCTAGTATTCTTATGAATCCTCTTATTTAAATTTTTAGCTCTATCACTCTGTAAATATTATAAAAATTAAACTTTCAAGAAATCTCCAATAAATTCAAGAAGCAGCATTTTGATTAAAAAGGAAACTTCCTGTAAATGTCTGAAAGGAACTCCTAACTAAATTGGCAAATAGTCAAAAGAAACAGTTCTATATTCTCAACGAAAAAACATATGTTGACCACAAGATGAAGATGGTAAATGTACAGAAAATAACGGAATTAGTTCTTGTACAGAGACATTGGACCCCCATTCCTTAGGACCACGTACGATATCATCCCAAATTTTGGCGGTGGCCATTCTTATTTAACGATATTTTCTCTTTCTGTAGCCAAAACAATATCACACCGATTACTAATTGAATTAATAATTTACCTTGTTTATATGATAAATTAATAAGAACATATAATGAATAATCATGGTAAGTGATTAAAAGTATCTAATAAGCACTTGTGTTTCCATATAAAATTATCACAAATGTCGGGTGTATGTAAATTTTTAAAGTTTACGTTAGAAGACCATTGCTAGCAGGATGAATATATGTATGTTAGAAATCTCCTCAAAGAGTTGGGGAATATTATAGTGAATTAGTGATACCTTTTATATACTCAAATTTGATGATGCATAAAAAATAGCGACATTTTATTTCCATTTATTGGCGGCCATATCTATGTTTCCAATTATTGGAAGGGCGTATTTAAAGATCTGCTATGATTAAATTTCTGAGAGAAATTTCATGCTATATAAATTAGTGACTATCGAATACCTAGTGAGGATATTGATCTTTCTAACATGACGAGTAGCACCATGTACAAACTATCTTATTGAATTAGATCAATATTGTTGGGCAAAGTCAACCTGGATAAAAATACTCTTAACATTCTCCGGAATTGTTTGTTTTGGGTCAAGTCCGGACAGCTTTCTTCAAAAGGTCTCACATCATTAAGAGTATTACTACACCTTATATGTAGTTTCACAATCTTTTCAACAACTAATGTAAGATTTTGCTCGCACACCCAACAAGTATAGTCAAATCAAATAGAGACTATATATTTCATAGTCAAACACTTTATGCATGGTTTTATTTTGATGGACAGAATTAACGAAAGGGAAGGGAAAAAGGGGCAGAGAAATGATCATAGTACTAATTTTATGTACAACATGCTCTATTCTTTACCATCCTTCCTTTTCATCCCTTTCCCTTCTAAACAAAGAATGGAATTAATGATTGGAAGAAAAAAGAGGCAAGCAATGGAAAGAATTATAAGGATTTGTAAAGATAGTGTATTTTCGCTTTAAATTACGGGACATATCCCACTTGACTACTTCTTATTTGTCTTTTTCTTTCTTTTTATTCTTTTGACATGATATAATCGACCCTTACAAAGTTCAACGTGTTATAGAGAACTAAAGAAAGCTGAGGACCTTTTTCAAATTTAAAATTGTTACATATTCTTTTTCCTTCTTTTAAATGGTTATCTTTTTCCCACCTAGTTGGCTGGAGATTAAACAATAGATAGACCTTTGAATTTCTGTGTATAACAACTTATATTTCAATCAAAGGGATCTCTCTTTTTCTCTCTCAATTAGTGGTGCTAATCATATGTATTGCTTTTTCATGCACCCAAAAAGTGTAGAATCCTAATATATATGCTTTCTAGGGGTGTTCATGGTCCGGTTTGACTCGGTTTTTGTTAAAACCAAACCAAATCAATTAAGTCGGTTTTTTCTAATATTCAAACCAAACCAAACCATTAAAGTATAAATTCTATCGGTTTCGATTTTGTCGGTTTGGTTCGGTTTTTGCGGGTTTTTTCGGATTTTAAGAATGTATTAATACAAAGAACCTTTGAATCAAATGGTAACTAAATACGGCTTGGACAATGATCCATTCAAATCTAAGAATCTTCTTAATTAATTCATTAACTTTATTTAGGTATAGGCCTATGGCTATGGCTATAGGAATTATAGAAGCATAACATTTACTTTTCATGATTGTAGTTACCTCCCTATATATAGCCTTTTGATATTACGCAGCCCCTTCGAAATTTTTGTTATCTAGATTCATCATGTTTATGAAGCATTGAGAAGAAAACACAAAAGTTAAAACAAAAAATGATAAACAGAAAGACAAAGTCATCTACCAAATCTTTTTAAATTCCAATTGTGTCGTTTTCTTCCCTTTAATTTGTTACGGATAAAATGCTAGCTTATTAGTAGTAATTCAGATGCCATGTAAATGAGGGAACCGTAAAACTGAATAAGAGAGAAATTTTATTTTACCTTTAGCAAATTTCTTTTTATTTTACCTTAAACTTAAATGAGCTACACTTTTCTCACTAATTATTTGAATTTGTATTGGACTTATATATATATATATATATATATATATATATATATATATATATATATATATATATATATATATATATATATCGGTTTTGGTTCGAGTTTTTTTTGGTTGAACACCAACCCAAACCAAATGTTATCGGTTTTTTAAAATTTAAAACCAAATCAAGTCAAACCAAGCCGGTTTTCGATTTATCAAGTCAGTTTGATTCGGTTTACCAGTTCGGATTGGTTTTTCGGTCTCATTTGAACACCCCTAATGCTTTCCCAAAGACTTCATAAAAATATAGAAGTCATATTCCTTTTTATCATCTTATATTTTGCTGGTGTTTAAAATAGCATTTAATTGCATGGTTTGCTCTTCGAATGGACTGGTCTTTAATATTTATCCTTCGAATTGGCTGGTCTTTAATTTTAACCTTTCAAAATTGAACTTATGCCTAGTGGGGTATAAATTTTTTAAGGGTATGGGCCATAATTTGTGAGATATTATGATACGAAAATATAAACTTATGTCCCAAAAAAATTGCTTATTATGAGGGGAAAAAATTAAAGACCAGCACATAAAAGGGATAAAACTGCAAAATGACCCTTAAAATAGAGCATGAGTGGTTTCACTTTCGTGAATCTTGAATTTGATCTAAAAGAATAAGCTCTAGAAAAATAACTTTCTTAATTATTCTTGAATAGCCACAAAAAGGCTCAAGAATTTTTTGATCAAGTTGGGACTACTGTTGGCTTCTCTAATCCAACACAAACGCACACACAAAAGAAAAAAAAATCATTTTTTGTGTGGTGTGAGAAAGAGGAAATTGATCAATTAGACTCTCCCAAAATGTAGGATGTTGACAAGGATCAAAAGTATGAAATAGGACTACGGAGTTCAATGAATTATGCCCAATTAGAGAGGTAGGCCTAATTTTCCTTTCTAATATTCGAAAGTAAATGATCATCACCCCAAAGAGAACATGAATTTGACGCTAAGAAAACGACTGGTCAAGGTTTTGCATTAAGTTATAATATGAGTTAATAATGTAAATAGTGTAATATAACTTGTGATAATAGGTGAGTTACCATCTATATCATGTTACCATTATAATATTAACCATAGGTCTAATGATAGCTTAGTTAGCTTCATTTGTATATCATAAAGTAGTACAAAATTCTCGGTCCAAATTATTTTGTTTCTACAAGCTTTCTTTCCTTGACTATATTCCACTACTAAAAAAAGGGGCATTTTCGACCACAATTTTGGTCGGAAAAAAATCAACCACAGGTGGTCGAAATTTGCAGAATTTAATTTTTATTAAACTTTTTATAGGATTTCGACCACACTGGGTCGATTTTTTAACTGGAAAAGTGAATTTCGACCACGTGTGGTCGAAATTATTTTTTGTACAAATAATAAATGGGGAAAAAATATTTTATACATAATTAAATTATATAAATATAAAACAATTAATTAAAAAAAAAACTAATTTCGACTACAAGTGGTTGAAATTCTGGGCCTGACGAAGCTAATTTACTTAGATTAAATGAGAATCAAGTTTGCTAGTTGAATAAAATGGTGCATGAATCATGATACATAACAAAACTGAAAAACATTACTTTTTTAGTTGTTAATCTTGATTTGTTTGCAGGAGCTAAAGAGGGGTCAGGCAGTACCTCAAGATGAGATCTTCAAGATTACTTACGTGAGGAAGGAGAAGAATGTCGATGGTACAGACCGATGGATTGAGCCAAGGGCTGAGCGAACTTGGGTAAGTCATTAGTTAACAATAATAATCTATTTTTTGTACTAAATTAGACTACTAACATTGTATCCTTCAATTTTAGAACGAATTTCAACAACACTTTGGGGAGTTTCGAGCCACTCAGCCAAGTAACATGCCGATCACCGAAGAGGTAATACAGCAACAGTGGATTGAGAAGGTTGCTCCCCCAACAAGGCACGGGACAGTTTATGGGATGCCTAATTGAGCCTTTCGGCGATACCCGTCGGCCCTTGAAGGCATAGATGCTGCTAATGATGGTGCAGTTGATCCTAAGGAGTATGAAGCTATGAAGCATCAAGTTGCTCAGCTAATAAGAACACTTAATTCCTCGGAGGCTAGGATGTTGGGTATGCAGGCCCAAATTAATAGTTTATGATGGATATGTTTAAATGGATATGTATATTATCTTTAAGGGTTTGAATGTAGTTTTAGTTCGAATTAGAAGTACTTTTAAGTTTATAATCTTTAAGTGTTTGAATGATGTTTATGATGTTTAAGTGTTTGAATGTAGTTTTAATTTTAAGTACTTTGAGGTTGAATTTGATTGTTTATAAGTGTTTGAATGGACAATGTTTAAGTGTTCAAGTGTTTGAACATTGTTTATGGTTGTTATGTTGCATTGTTGATGAATTGGATGGCTATTTTGGTTGTTTGGAAACTGGCAGGTGGGCTGGCAAAAGCAGGCAAATGCTGGAAAAAATATTCCAGATTTTCGACCATAGGTGGTCGAAAATCAACCCAGATATTTCTAAATTTCGACCACATGTGGTCGAAATTCTGGGCCCAATTTACAATTTCGACCACATGTGGTCGAAATTGTGAAAATAAATTTCTTTTTATATTTAAATATAAATAATGTTTTCGACCATGTGTAGTCGAAAAAAATAAATATAATTTAATATAAAAATAATATTTTCGACCACATGTGGTCGAAAACAATTTCTTTTCTTAATTGCGGTAGAATTTTATTTCGACCACATGTGGTAGAAAAAAAAAATTCGACCTACGTGTTAGCGACCTACTTGTGTGGTCGAAATAAAGGTTTTTTCGACCTCGTGTGGTTGAAATTTTTGATCGAAAATCACTGTTTTTTTAGTAGTGTTCCTAGGTTAGTTTAAAATTTAAATCGTAAGATCTGGTTAACAATGTGTATGTTGACCTAATTGGATTTCTTTCCACCAAAGATATTGTATATTTTGACGTCAAAAATAATTATACTAACAGTTACGTTAGGTTTCTTAAAATGTAATTGCAGTGTAATGCTATATATTTATTAGTATTGATTGGTAACCTAGTAAATAATAAGTAATCTGCTATATACGGCATGCTAAATTATATTCATGGTGTAAAATATATCAGATTGGTTTTCTCTGTATGTCATCCTAACTTTTCAAATTTCATAAAAAACGTTGACCTCCAACCCACAAAAGGCCATTTGCCACATTCGGAAATTTAGAAGGTCGTTGATGCCAATAAACAAAATATTTAGAATTCCTCATCTTGGATAAGATAAACATACAATGAAAAATAATAAAATAGAGAATCCCACATACCGTTTCAACCCCACCACTTTTCATAGTAAAATATTTAAACAACTCAAAAGTTTCGTTGTGTATGAATCCACAATTTAATATTATACTGTTTGGCTCCATATATTTCCACATTTTGTATTTAAAAGATTGTCTAATACTAGAAACTTTTGTCTAATACTAGAAACTATCTATTAGTATCTAATACAACACATTTAAAAGATTGTCTAATAATAGGAACTTTTGTCTAATACTAGAAACTATCTATTAGTATCTAATATCTAATATTCTAATATACTATAATAATTATATTTTATTAAACTAAGAATATTCCGGTAAGCACTAGTCTTATGCACCTAGCTATACGGATAGATTTGCTACTATGCAAGTAGAAAACAATCTGCCCATGCCACGAACAATATGTCTTTTTATGGCCTACCTTGGCCCTTCACTTTCCCATTCATCAAATAAATTAAATGATACCTTTTCCCGTTTCAATCTCTTCACCTATCTTTCGACCAAGACAAAATCTCACTTTCAAAAAAACTTCATGGATACATGTGTTTAAATATGTATATGAAGCCACCAATCTCCACCCCTCAACATGTGGCACCACCCTTTTCCCCACCCTCCATTTTCCTTTCGATAATTATAAATTTAAAGTAACATCAAAGACATAAAAAACACATGTTTTAATCACAACTATCATATTTATGTCCTAGACACTGACACATGAGAGGTAAACTAAAACAATAATAGTTCTCTCGGGTCATATATATATATATACTAGTTATGTGAGCCGTCCCCCGCCCAAACTCAAAATATAAAAGTAGATATTTTAACTAAAGAAATATAATTTGTGTTAGTACAAGTGTATAACAACAACAACAACAACCACCATATACCTATCATTGTAGTCCCACAAGTGGGTAGTTATATAAAAAAATTTTCATTCCACTCCTTTAATATTTTAACTTCCATTTTGATGAAATTATTTAATTCAAATCAAATTTGGAACCGAGAATTTGACATTATAACTTATGTATCCTAATTTTCGAAGTTATTTAGTTCTAAATAAATAATCTATACATAGTTAATGAACTTTTAAGACAAATATATAATTTAACTTGTGCGACGATGAGTCAAGCTCCTCTCTTAATCAGGGATTAGGGGTTCGAACATGGATATGGAAAAAAATCTTTGGAGGAAGCGCTCTCTTAGGCGCGATGCGGCGGATTAGGGGATTAATTGGGCTCAAAATGGATATATGTAAAATCAAAGAACGTGAAAAATGAGGTAAGAGGTTCGATAGTTAATGAACTTTTAAGACAAATATATAATTTAACTTGTGCCCCGATGGGCTCCTCTCTTAGGCGCGAGGGGTTCGAACATGGATATGGAAAAAAATCTTTGGAGGAAGCGCTCCCCCGAATAGGCGCTGCGAATTAATTGGATTAATTCAAATGCGGATATCGAGCACCAATCGTAAAATCAAAGAACGTGAAAAATGAGGTAAGAGGTTCGATAGCTTTTGAAAAGTAAACTTTAAAAACAAAAACAAAAAAATTGACTTAAATAAATAAGATTAGGACCTAAAAGTAATTAATTAAAAAGTTTTAAAAAAATTTGAAAATTATTGTGAGGACTACAAAAGTCCCGAGGTTCGATAGCTTTTGAAAAGTAGACTTTAAAAACAAAAAACAAAAAAATTAACTTAAATAAATAAGATTAGGACATAAAAGTAATTAACTAAAAAGTTTTTAAAAATTTGGGATATTATTGTGAGGACTACAAAAGTCCTCACATTTGCTCTTATATAATATAGTAATATATATCACTTTTTTTTTCTTTACAAATATCTTTAATAATAATCCAATTAGTGGAGTGTTCATCCATTGAGACATTTAATTAAGGGAGAGGGGTAGCTTAAACAAATACTCCATCCGTCCCAATTTATGAGATGTAGTTTGATTGGGCACGGAGTTTAAGAAATAAATGAATACTTTTGAATCTTGTGATCTAAAACAAGCCAAAAATATTTGTGTGGTTCAAATCATCTCATTAAGCGTAAAAGGTAAAGTTTAAAGTTAAATTGTTGCCAAATAAAGAAATGTGTCATTCTTTTTTGGAAGTGTATCATATAAATTGGGACAGAGGAGATACTTATTATGAGTAAGACTATATGTTTCTTCACAAAAGCGTTCAAATATTTTAAATGAAAGTTCTTAGCAAGAGACTCAATATATTTTTAGAATCGGAAAAGGGTTAAATATACCCCTGAACTTTGGGAAATAGTTCATCCATACCCTTCATTATACTATTGGGCCAGTTAAGCCCTTGCCGTTATTTTGAGTCCAAATATATCCTTCTTTTATACTTTGAGTCTAAATATACCCTTTCTTCGTTAAAATTGTCCAAGATAGACATGAGATATGATGTGACACTAATAACTCGGTGAGGTGGACACTACATGGCATGCTACCTCACCACCCCAACTCATTTATCCCTCTCTTGCCCTTCTTCTTTCACCACTACCATCTCCTACCCTCCACAACCTTTGCAACCATTAGCACCACCACACCATCAAGCGAAACCACATTCTTACACTACAAATCAAAAATTAATTACTGAAAACAGAGTTGCAAGCATGTGAAGAAAAGTGGTGGGAATAATGTGAAGAAGGATGGGCCATTTTCTAAAACGGCTTTGTAATTAATATTATTGTAATAATTATTTGGTTGATAATTAAGATTACGGGAATCAAATTGGGCATATGACCGGGAAGGGGTTGTCGATGGAGAGAAAGTGTCTTGACAAATGGGTGTGTGTTTTTTAGCTGACATTGAGTACTTAGAATAGCATGGATCTTGACAAATCTTGGAATAGTATTAGTAGTGTCAGCTCCCACAGTTTTTTAAGTAGTAGTATTAATTTCAGTTACTTCAACTCATCACTGGCAACTGCCTTGTTTTTGTCTTTTGGGAGTTCAATTTTAGTGTCCAAAATGGCTTTATATATTAATTTTTCAACTAATACACCTTCTTTTGATGATGATTTAATTATAAAGTCATCTCCTTTTTCATTTTCTTGAAGGAGAAAGAGTCAAATTTGATCACTACCTACTCTCTCCTCAACTGTTTTTGTTTGTTTGCTTAAGTTTCTTGATTGTTTAGCCTTCTCTTTTTTTGTCGTTTTTTTTTTTTTTAAAGACCTTAAAAAGTGGTGGTGTGGTGGTGCTAATGGTTGCAAAGGTTGTGGAGGGGAGGAGATGGTAGTGGTGGAAGAAGAAGGCGAAGAGAGGGGTAAATGGGTTGAAGTGGTGAGGTGGCATGCCATGTGGTGTCCACCTCACCGAGTTGTTACTGCCAAGTCATATCTCATGTCTACCTTGGACAATTTTAACGGAGTAAGGGTATATTTGGACTCAAAGTATAAAAGAAGGGTATATTTGGACTCAAAATATAACGGCAAGGGCATAATTGGCCCAATAGTACAACGAAGGGTATGGATGAACTATTTCTCAAAGTTCAGGGGCATATTTGACCCTTTTCTGTTTTAGAATTATATGTTCATATTATGTTTCTATTTGTTAAATTCTAGTACTATTTTTCATATAAAAATTAGGGAAAAGGTGCAAATATACCCCTCAACTTTGCGATTTACAGCAGATATACCGGTCATTACAAAAGTGGTGTATATATACCCATGTTGTTATAAAATGATGCAAATATACTCCTGCCGTTATAAAATGGTGCAAATATACCCCTGCGTTATAAAATGGTGCAAATATACCCTTTTCGTTGACAGAATTTAAAAAAAAAAATCATTTAGGTCATTTTTTATTTTAAAAAAATGCCACTTGACTTTAAAAAAAAGTCAACCCATTTTTTTTAGTAGACATACTTTTCTAAAGCTACATAGTATTTTTTTTCTCTGGTGGGTCGGAACTGGCTCGTTTAAAAAAATAGAGTAGACTTATTTTTTAAAGTCACGGAGATTTTTTGTTTTTAAACGAACCGGAACGGACACACCAGAAAAAAAAAATTACCATGTGGCTTTATAAAAATATGTCTACTAAAAAAAAAAATAGGTAGACTTTTTTTTTAAAGACTCGTAGCATTTTTTAATTAAAAAATAAGCTAAATGATTTTTTTTTTAAATCTCGTCAGCGAAAAGGGTATATCTACACCATTTTGTAACGGCAGGATTATATATATACCACTTTTGTAACGAGAGATATATCTGCTCTAAATTGCAAAGTTGATGGGTATATTTGTACCTTTGCCCTTAAAATTATTGGGTGTGATTGAACATGAGGCAGTAAGGTTACATTCACCACTAGTTCTCTAAAAGACAACGAAAGATAGCATCAATAAAACAAGTTGTTCCAAAAACTATGCGAAAATGATTGAATAACCCATACAACAGCCACATGCAAGCTATCAAGAAGAAGAAGATGAGGACGGTGGATATGAACAAGAAAATAATTTGTCACGTAGAATTTCTGGATTAATGATAAGAAGAGAAACAGGGCAAGGCACATAGAGGGAAATTAATGGTGAGAGGAAATGATATGGGATTTCCACATGTCCAAAACAAAAATTTATGAATGTTACGGCTGAGAATATTTGCTGGGAATCTGTCTCCACCACATATGGTTCTGATTGAACTCCAAAAACAAACAACATTACAACTCCAAGGTTACAAGTTTGAGTCATGTTTGGTTGATGTTGAGTTGAAGGAAAGGAAGGATGATTTTGAGTGTTTTCCTAGTAGAATTTGAGTCTAAGTACTATGCATTCACCATGTAATCGTAAAGAATGGATGGATGTTGAGCCCAATTCAACCCCAAAAGTTAGCTTTGCTCATTGAGCCTAATTCAACCCCAAAAGTTAGCTTTCTTTCAAGTCCATATAAGGAGAACACATTAACTGCATCCCACCAATGTGGGACTTGACACCCTGCCTCATGTCTAGAGACATTTGGAGCGTGGAAAATTTAATATGGAGGCCCAACATTGGTAAATCATGAATTGGGATGAGTCTAGCTCTGATACCATGTAAAGAAATGAATTTTGACTTAACTTAATCCCAAAAGTTAGCTAATGAGCGGAGAATTGCCCAAATCCACATAAAGAGACCATTTAACCTTTAATCCACATGTGGGACTCTTAACAGTAATGATACTTACATAATCAAATCACTTATACAGTAATTACAGATAAGTTTATATGATAAGCATTAACTGAAAACTTGATAAAAACAACAACTAAACTACTATATGTCACACATTAAATTACACTGATGTAGTAAAAACTAATGTTTACCCTGACCATGTCTATAGCTTAAACCCATAAACTAAAACAGGGAGGCTTCCCTCTTTAATGAACTTTATGCAGTGTGAATCTGAATTAGTCTGCTCTAAAGAAGGTATCGAACACCGGATGAGAAAAGAAAAAAGATCCATAAAATTTACATTGACTGTGCAACAAAATATTTTCACAAGCAAGTCATGTATGAGATTATTATAAGTAAACTTCTATGATAAGGGAGTACAAGTTACTAACATAGTAACATGGTGGGTAATTTGGTTTTTCAAGTTAAACTATACTCGTAGTATAAAAACTTTTACACTGATAATGTATTACTAATTTAAGATCCTGCGAGTATTGCTAAATTTCCTCATTAGATTTCGCCTATTGATCGTGCATGAAATTTGTGTGAATCCAATTCTGGAACATGAAACACCCATCTGGCTCTAACACTCAAACTTGTCCTTTTGAAACATGATATACAATTGTTTCATTTTAATCCACACAAAATTTCTTGATGATGGGACTCCCAACACTACAACCATATATACACCAACTTTCTCTCATGGACATCACCATTTCCTTTCCTTTCCCTCCTCTGTTCTCCTTTGTCTCAGGAAATCTTCTTTGCAACTACATTAAGTGAGTGTCATGTCTGCCATTTCGAGAACCGTCTCCGGCCAACCACAATCTTGTTTCCATTTGTTAATCTTTCTTGTTCAAACACTACTCGACAAATTAATGCACAGTCAAACATCCTCTATAATTGTTTGTCCGAATATATTTTGGTTGCTATAGCGAGTTGTTGTTATAGAAAACATAATCCCTCTGTTTCAAAATGTTTTTCTGGTTTTGACTTGACACTGAGTTTAAGAAAGTAAAGAAGTTTTTTGAATCTTATGGTTGTTAACTAAAGATATATAGAATGTACTAAAATACCCTTTAATCTTGTGGTGTTAAACATGTCATGTAGAAAGTTGGAATTAAAGAGTTGCCAAAAAAAGAAGGAAATATTCTTTTTAAAACAGACTAAAACGGAAAGTAAGACATGTTAGAAAAATAGTTTCAGAAGCGGGGAAGAAATAATCCGGTTTTGATAGAGTAATCTCTGTCCTTAAGGAATTTAAGCCTCTCACTTCGTTGCTGCAAGGATGGTGGCAGAATTCCTCCAGGATTTTACAAAGACTCCGAAATTCGAATCCAGCAATTAATTCGAATTTCCCACAAGAACAAAATGTAGCAATTTGTAGTGAAAGCAATAGAGAGAAGCAGAGAAAGTCTGTAATTGTCCATCTGTTTTGAAGCAGTACCAGATATTTATAATACCTTAGAAATCTATTCGCAACAGACGCATCTGTTCGAAGAAGCTTTTCGTAACAGACATATCATTTGGATTAACATTTTTCTGGAAAAAGGAGCGACTTTTTTCTGAAAACAAAATATGACTTTCTTTACTTTGAAAATAGTGACTTTATATTATGAAAAAAATAACTTTCTTCCCTCTAAGCTAACCCATCAACACTATATAATATAACAAGACAAATATTTTGAAATGAAGGGATCATAATATAATATAATATGAAAGTCGATCCCAAAAAAAGTAGGTCGTTATAGTGAATTGTTATCATAGAGGAGGGTTGTTATAGAAAAGTCTGATTGTATTCTCGTATATTTACATTTCCTTTTTTTTTTTTCTTTTCCTTTTCCTTTCATCCCCTTAATGATACCAGTACATAAGTTGCAATAATCAGTTCTCATAACTTCAAAGCATATCAAAAGAATGATTCTACAGAAAAAGATGAGGTTGACTATACGTAACAACAGTCAACAGCTTCACTTTCAGCATCTATATATAAGGCTCTTCAAAAGGGACTTTACTATCAATTGATTAGTTTTTAAATAAGACTTCTAGTACTATAGCATCCAAGAAACTGCAAAATTTAAAACCCCACCAACACAAAAAGATCAGCAATGTCATTTTCTTATGCCAAATACTCTGGTTTCTTCTCCAGCGATCTCCTTCCTTCTCTTGGAACCAAAATTAACCAGGAAACAAAGCTTCGAAAATATATCATTTCGCCCTTCAATCTTCGTTACAGGTAAATCTTGAATCCGTCTCTGCTCTTTCTACTACCGTTTAATAGAAAATTTGAAGTTTCCGTCAATGTTTTGCAGGGCTTGGGAGGTGTTTCTACTCATATTTGTAATCTACACGGCGTGGATTACGCCTTTTGAGTCTGCATTTCTGATATACAGAATAGATGCCTTGGTCATCTTTGACAACATTGTCAACTGCCTCTTTGCTATTGACATTTTCCTTAACTTCTTTATGGCTTATCTTGATAAAGAATCATATATTCTTGTTGATGATCCTAAGAAGATAGCAATAAGGTAAAATATTAACATTAAAAGATTCTCTGTCTCTGTCTCTCTCTCTCTCTCAAAGTTATAGTTCTAACACTTGAATTTTTACATGATTAACAGGTACTTATCAACCTGGTTCATATTTGATGTTTGTTCCACTTTACTATTTCATGCTTTCTTCTTTATTGATCACAAAGAAAGTGGAGTTGGGTTTAAATTGCTCAGTATGCTCAGACTTTGGCGTCTTAGAAGAGTCAGTGCCCTGTTTGCAAGGTCAGAACATTGCATATTTTACACCGATACTGTAAAAAATGATTTAAGATAGTATACATAAGTTAAATACGCAGTAGTATTTGGTCTCTACACCATCATGAAAAACATGGGTGTGTTTGTTATGGAGGAAAATGTTTTTCAATTTTTCGTGTTTGGTTGGTCAAAATATTTAAATAATTATTTTTTTAGGAAAATAAGTTGCTTAAAAATGAGAAAAATAATAAGGAAAACAAGATCCATAAATGACATTCTAAGCTATCCACCCTCTAGCACACCCCACCCCCACCCCTAACCCCATAGCACCCTCCCCACCACCCTCGCACCCCTGGCCTCCCATGCCAACCCTAATAGTATTTGCCTAAATTATATACAAATGTTTTTGGATCATATTTTCTGTTTATTTACCAAACACAAGAAAATAAGTAAGAAACCCTACTTATTTTCCAGAAAAACATTTTTCGTGAAAATCATTTTCCTTGATACCAGACACACCCTTAATGCTTGCATGAGCCAAATACTCAAAAGGCTGGTTTTTATTTTCCTTCAGGCTTGAGAAGGACATCCGTTTTAACTATTTCTGGACACGATATGCAAAACTGATCTCTGTAAGTCACTACTTATTCAAGCGTAAAATTCTAAAGATCGATCGGTACTCTGGATATTCATCACTAAGAATATGCATTTCTTTGTATTCAGGTAACTTTGTTTGCAGTGCATTGTGCTGGATGCTTTAACTATGTGATTGCAGATAGATATCCTGATACAAAAAGAACATGGATTGGTGCAGCAAATCCCAACTTCAAGGAAGAAAGCCTTTGGGACAGATATATAACTTCACTCTATTGGTCTATTGTTACACTAACAACAACTGGTTATGGAGACTTGGTTGCTGAGAACCCAAGGGAGATGCTCTTTGACATCTTTTACATGTTATTCAACTTGGGATTGACATCTTACATCATTGGAAACATGACAAATCTTGTAGTTCACTGGACCGGCTACACTCGAAATTTCGTATACTCTCTTTCCCTCTTTCTACACAACGTTTTTCATTTTTGTCCTGTCCGCCGACATTTATTACGGACGCTAGCCAAAATATATAAAACATATAAATTGCTTATATATTATCTGTATATTATGTATATTAAATGTATATTTTATGTATATAATATGTATATTATATGCAATATCTATACCTAATATACAAAACATATACATTTTCCGGATATTATTTCTTAGAGCTGTCCAAAAATGTTATTATTCCTACATAGGTAATTATGAATATGTGCTTAAACTCGTATATAATCGGTTAAAATGCATTGATCGTATAAAAATTATTCAACTTCGTGATTTTCATTGTGCAGAGGGATAAAGTGGAAGCAGCTCAAGAATTTGCGAAACGGAATCAGTTGTCACCAAGGATACAAGAACAGATTTTGTCACATATCTGTCTCAAGTTCAAAACTGAAGCATTGCAACAAAAGGAGACCATGAGTGTGCTGCCAAAAGCCATCAGATCAAGCATTGCACATTACCGGTTTTTGCCAATAGTTCAAAATATCAGTCTGTTCCAAGGTGTTTCCAGGGAATTGCTTTTCCAACTGGTAATTTCTGTTCTATACTGCTACCCTTCAATAAGTTCAACTGAACGAGGATTTCCGATACTTAACATAGATATATGTGAAAAATCACTTAAATTCTAAATTCTGGACCCGTAATTTCAAAGTATATTATGATTCGTGCTAGAAACTTAAAGGTTAAATCCATCAAGTTTAAAGGTAAAATTACACATTTGGCTGCTCACCAAAAATAGTTACAACCGCCAGCCATATATACAAAAAATATACTCTAGTTATGTATAAAAAATTTATACATACATTATATACAAAACATATACATTTGCTGACTATTATTTTGGTGGACTGCTATACAGAGTAAACTCCCAAATTTAAATTCAGAATCTGTCTCTGTCCCCAGCCCCAACTCCACAGTCATCGTTTGTAAGCTATTTTGTACCACTGGCATACTAATATTTATTCAAACAATGTGGTGTTGTTTTCCTGCTTTTAAGGTTCCTGAAATGGAAGCTGAATATTTCCCTCCCAACGAAGATGTGATTTTACAAAATGAGGCTCAAACAGATTTGTATATAATAGTCTCTGGAGCATTGGTAAGTTAACTATTTTGGAACAATTAGTTGAAGTACCCTCGGATTTGCTATTCGTGTTATTAATCAGTTATGTGTTATTGCAGGATTTCCTAGCAGATATCGATGGACATGAACAAGTAAGTATAACACCCAACAACCATTATATCCATTTCAAATATAGAATTCTACATATGGCTTAACTTATTTTTCTCCAATAGATCATTGGAAAGGCTGTTGCTGGAGAGTCATTTGGAGAAATAGGCGTTTTATTTGGAAGGCCACAACCATATGCTGTCAGAACAACTGAAATTTCTCAAATATTATGCCTCAGCAGGAAAACATTATTGAACATTCTTCGCGCCAACCCAGAAGATGAACGGATTATAATGAGAAATCTTGTTCTGGTACGTGTACAAGGATATGAACAAATTGTTTTCAACTGATCTCCCTTGCTTTTTATTTTTATTTTTTATGAGCAAAGTGTAATATGACTCAACTTTCTTGATCTTTTACTTGATAAATAGAAACGGCAAGGATTTGGAGGCTTTGATTATGTTGAAAGTGACTCGAGTTTGGTCTTCAACAACTGGTCAAATAGAGGAACAAATGACCAAGGCTGTTCTCATGTTGCACAACAAGATACACCAACCAATCCTAGTGACTTGATTAGTATAGATATCCAAAATTTAGAAGCTAGAGAAAAGAAACAAGTAGCAAATGAAGGTGAAAGTTATGGATGTAACAGCGAGTTAAATGAGCAGAAAGGCAATTTCATTTCATTAGATGAAGAAACAAGGAGCAGACAATTCAAGCCTTCAAGAAATGAGGTCCCGTGTTGTTCTTCTTATTCAGGTAATGGAAGTCAAAGTGGTACAAAAGGGTCAAAACACATCAACAAGAGAGTTACCATTCACATGAAAAAGAACAACAATTCATTGAAGGAGCAGAATGGAAAGCTAATAATACTACCTGATACACTAAAAGAGCTATTCCGAGTAGCAGGTGAGCCTATTTTCCACCTTGCTATTGATTTTTAGATAATCAAGAAACGAGTTAATGGACTGAATGGTCACTCAACTTATAGTAATTGGCTACCAAAATCACTTATCTTTGTTTTGTCTTCAAAAAGTCATCAAACTTTGCCTAGTTAGTCTCCATGATCATTTTGGCCGGAAATACTTCTTGCCCCTACTTGACAATTTTAGGCATAAATTATTATACACAATCGTCAACCCATTATGTGGGTTGGTCAGGGATTAGGTCGCGTTTAGGGTGGGTTCGGTTCCTAAATAAATACGAGGTAGTCCTAATTTTAATTTTTTAATATATATATTTTTTCCTAAAAGCTTACAACTATCACATCATCAAATAAGTACCAAAAGTTATATTACTGGGTAAAATGACTATTGGAGGCTAACTAAACGAAGTTAGATGACTTTTGAGACATAAGTGACTTTAGTGGCTAATTAGTATTAATTGAGTGACCATTCAGGCAATTAACTCATCAAGAGACCTAATTACCAACATGAACCAAATTTGAGTAAAATTAACTTCATGATAACTTGGTTTAATTGCAGGTCAAAGATTTGGGGACTACAATCTCAAGAAAGTTGTAAATGCAGAAGATGTAGAAATAGATGAGATAGATGTCATTAGAGATGGAGATCACTTGTTTTTCCTTTCAACTGATTGCTTATGTATAGAAAGTAATATGATGTGACATGATAATTAACTATGATGTTTCCACATCTAGTGTCTGCTCAGAGATTCAAAGCAAAATTATACATTGATCTTGGTATCTCCAAGGGGATGAAATCAAATTGGAAAATTTAAAACATCATTTATAAAATTACAAGACTTTCTTCCAAGTATTACTTGAGGATAACAATATAATCAGTTCCGAAAAACACAATTAGAAATATTGAGATGGGAAAAGTGAACAACATATTGCTGCTAAGGTGTCATATATCTCTTACAATAATCCTTGTTGCAGTATGCAACTCTTTGACCTCTCATACAAGAAGGGCGAGCAAACTGAGATAAATATTAGGTTTAGACGTAATTAGTTAATTTCTTAAGAAATGCTTGTATAGTGGAAGTCGTTTTCAAGAAAATGATCTTCGAATTTGTTTCCAAAAACACCAAATTTTGTGGAAACTGAAATGCTTCAGAACATAAACCCCTTTTTTCCCCATATTTAAAACAATTGTCTCTACCACAACCATATTCTACATGACATCAAGGATTTCAAGTCTCCATCTAAATAAAAATTCACGTCCTTAAAGAAACAAATTAACTTGAAAATGTTGCTTTGCCATGCAATATAACCATTGTCACCAAATAATCTATCCCACTACATGGAATTTCATCAAGCAACATAAAGGGATTGAGCTTTGTCCTTGAAGGGAAATTTAACTCAAAGGTAACAATGTATCATGCTTGCAGGGGCAAATAGAATTCACAATTCTAGTACAATTGAAAGCAAACATTGCCCATAACAGAGAATTGGGTACAAGCATAACAAAAGCACTTTCTTCTTATAGGCGGGTGATAACATCTTCCACCTCAGAAGGAGAGTAGAGATGATAAGTTGGAGATACCCTTGCAATATCAACGTTATTGGGAGTCACCTGTAACATGTGCATTTAGTGTATAAGTTGAGCATACAAATGCTAAGAAGGTGCAGTGTCATGGAGCTTACCTTTTCTTCCATCACTTGTTTCAGAATTGACAGTGCTATTGTTTCAGCCTCCTTAAGGGTAAGGTCCTGCAGATAGCAAATAATACATTTTAGGGGTGTGTTGTTTCCAAGAAAATAAGTGGATCTCTTTACTTATTTTCTTGTGTTCGGTACGTAAGCAAAAAATGTTATCCTAAAAGTGAGATAATATTTTGGGAGGTGGGGACGGGTAATGTGGATGGAGGCTACCGGGGTGGAGTTGAAGATGAGGTGTGTTGGAGGGTGGGGAGGACACAATCAATGTGGAATGCCATTTGTGGAACTTGTTTTCCCTATTTCCACTAGGGAAGTCATTTCCTCATTTTTAAGGACCTTTTTTTCCTAGAGAAAATGTTTGCCAAGAATTTTGACCAACCGGAACATGGGAAATTTGAAAACATTTTCTAGAAAATGTTTTCCTCCATACCGAACACACCCTAGATCAGCTTTCAGAACCATATTATACCAATTACATGGGTCGAGAAATGGCTAAACTACCACACTAGTTCATAGCCGATTTTCATTTACTTTTTGCTTTCTAATTTTTCCCGAGGAGGGGGGTTTGGGGTTAGAGGTGGTTAAGATAATGAAAATATCTAAAGCCCATGTAGAATAGGCAAACTGTACAAAGATATGACAGTTTAACTAGAAAATAAAGTCTAATTTTTGTACCTTATTGAATTGCTCCTGCAAAGAGCTGTCAGCGCCTTCTGAACCTGAACCAATGGCTTTTGCGTTGCATTGCCAGAAAGTTCCAGAAGGATCAGTATAGTATCTGCATATGAAAAGGCCTATTGTTAGTGCCAACAGGGTACCAGATGGCCACTTGGATGACTTTAAAGGATAACTGCAATTAGGATTTCAACTAATGGCTGTGCAGCCGACTAGCTCAGTATGACCATGTTTCCTTCAAAGTATATGTAAATATGTCATATATATACAGTAGCCCACTTAATTCTTGAAAAACAATTAACAGTTATAATTCTCGTGTTAGAAGGTTATACGATAATATGAGAATTCTATACCTACTTTTAGCAATACTAGCATTTTAGTATCATCATTATTTTCTCGTTTCAGTCTTTCCTAAATCTTGTGAATCTTGTGTTTCCAATGAAGTAAAATAAATAAATAAATAAGGCAAGTCACATCTGTGCCTAGAGTAACACAAGCTCATTATTAGTTGTGAGGAAGTCGGAGGTTTCCCCCCTGGCAACTCATGCTAACAGAATATGCGGCTGACTACATAATTAAGTAATATTAAATGGGAGAATATTGACACAAGGGAAAGAAGAGGAAAACGTCACCAAATGCTAAAATTTAGTCAAAAGTGGGAGAAAAAAAATTATCTTCTTTTAAAATAAGTTAGGTTAACTGAACAAAAATTTAGAATTAAGACCTACTGACAAGCGTGTGCGCGCGCGCACTAACACACACACCCACACAAAAGTTAACTATTCAAGGAAGTTAAATGGAAAAAGGAAAGAACAATAAAAAGAAAAAGAGGAAGCTTGGATCATGATCTTGTATGGAGATTGGATGAATGGCAAGATTTATTGGGATGGAAACTGCAGCGTAACATGTCAACAGAAAGTTATGCCATGTTGACAAAGGGTTGAACTAGCAGACAACCAAATCATTTATCAGCAGAAAATACATGGGAATTTGCTAATGCACAAACCATGAAGATGCAGCAGTCACGTTACAAAGTGATCACTAGTGTTCAGGACAAGCACAATTTATCATTTTATTTATTTACGAAGAGAAAATGAATGAACTGCATGAAACACATCGAACTACGTGGACAATATACTCTTTGAAGATGAAGTGATGGGACAATTCAGAATATATTTTCAAACTTGAGAAGTACGGGATACGGCGTCATAAATAGGAGGCTTAATTGTCTTTGGCAGGCTGACAGAACTAATTATAATGGTTGTGTTCCTCAGAATTGAAGGTACAGGAGAAAAAAGAGGTTATATATTCTTTCAACATTCTAAAGAATATTCAGAATAAGATTACAATAAACAAATAAATAAATAAATAAATAAGAATATCCAGAACAAGATGAACAAACTGAAAGATGATTGCATGCGGATTCATTGGATATCATCAAACAACAAAAAGAGAAGAAACTATAGAGTGTAATGCCATATCTACCAACAATCTCGTGGGAAGCAAATACTTACAAGCTAGGACCATTCTCATCATGACCAGCAATGAGAAGTGATACTCCAAAAGGTCTGGACTGCATGAAACCAAAGATAATGCATTTAGGTGCGAGACTTGGATCTTCTCTACTTGAAATAGGAAAAACGAGGGAAGCCAATCCCTTCGTGTTGGTGAGTTAAGTCAATTTAACTCTAGATAGTGTGTTTGCTCCTTTAACAGGATTCAGATATTAGCTCACCTTGTTACTGTTTAAAGATTATTCAGAGAGGAAAAACAAAATAGCAGACACTAAGTCAGCACAACAAAAATATTCCACAAAATGAGTTAGATCCACAGAGAAAACGACCATTATTAACCAGGTCCTTCACTCAGATTTATAAATACATTTTATAAAACAGCACAGTTTGTTCAAATATCACATTCGATTCCCCCTTTTTTAAACAAGAGAGCTAATATTCTTGTCTTAGAATGTAAAAATTTGAGTGAGGATATTTTTATATGCATACACACACAGATAGATTACCTATACACACTAAAAATGATTACAAGAACATCTTTAAAGACACTATATTTAGAGAGGGAGAGACGATGTTATTTGAGGAAATACAGCAAAGAGTCTCTGTAGTCAACATTAGTCTACCAGAAAAGCAAATACCAGCTCAGCCTAGGTCCAACAGTCGGCCTCTAGTTCTATTAATACAAGGTTTACATATATAATGATCTAAAGCATTTGACTTACGTTAACATACTGAGACTCCACAAACAATTGAAAGAGAGGAGGAATAGTTAATGACCTTCAGGACATTATTAAAGTTTCGTATCAAGTTATGATATGCAAGCAAAACCAACAGTATTTCACATTCAGGCGTAGTTACACACACATGCATGGTTTCTTAGAGAGACAAGTAGATGAGAAAACAGAGTAATCAACAAATGAATTACCAGGCACACAAAATGAAACAGCTCCATCAAGTCAATGAAGTACAATTTTCACCCACTCAAGTAGCAACACTAACAAAAACATCTAACAGTCCAGCTACAGTTAAGCTCCTAAGGTCTTAATTAAATAAAGGGGAATAACAAAATAGTTCAACCACACATGCTTTTGAACAAAATTAGACCAATAAATTGAGAATTTGAATGTTTTTGCTTGAAAGATGCTTTGTGCCCAAGTATCAATAGTGAAACTGATAAGTCAAAGAAAAGGTGCTAACCATAGACTCTTCATCACCCTCACCAAAGCGCAGGGCCAAATCACACAGAGCTTGTGTTGTGGACTCAACAGTCATGGGCTCCCCATAAGAGAATCTGTGGTTCTATTGAAAAGGTGGAAAAGAGAACAAGCACGCTTAGTGATTTTTCGCGAGCATAGTATGACTTAAATTTGAACCCATAGCTCTAAATATACCTGAGTTTCAACCCGTGCATGTTCAACGAGAGTCCTTGCATCAGCTATCAATCCACTCATTGCACAGCCAATATGCTCATCAATTTCCATAATTTTCTCCACACTGCTTGGCTCCTGCAAGATCAAGAATATCAAATCTGAGTCACGAATGGAAAAAAACACAGATAAACTGAGAGATTAGCTAAATAAAAAGTATTTCTAGCCTATCCGGGATGCAGTAATTAACTCACAAGAAGTCATAACTAAGCAAGCCATAAAGAAGAGCAAGAAGCAACAAACAGAAAAGTAATTCCTGCGCTAAAACTTGATCAGCCTTCTCTTATTGACGTCTCCATTACTTCTTTTTTTAGCTATTAGCATGTTTAAAGCACTTCTTAACATTGTACCTAGCACTAGATAGTGTCATTTAGTTCTTTAAAGGATGGTATCACATTAAAGTAGAGAATTCAAGTTTAGACCTACATGCTGCCGTCCCTCTCAACCAAAAGAAG
Source organism: Lycium ferocissimum (assembly GCF_029784015.1). Taxonomy (NCBI): domain Eukaryota; kingdom Viridiplantae; phylum Streptophyta; class Magnoliopsida; order Solanales; family Solanaceae; genus Lycium; species Lycium ferocissimum. Next base: position 57,930,253 of record NC_081342.1, on the reverse strand, counting down.
TCTTTTATTACCCTATTTCCCATATGAATAAAGATAATAGCAAATAGAAAAGAGTCAGATGAATGGTAAATGTGCAAACTGTGTATAATAACTCCAATTCAAATTCAAGCCACATGATAAATATATGAATTATTTATTCCCTAATGCACATGGACATTCATTCGCATGTGATTGGTCATTTGCAAAGAATCCAAAAGGATATAAGTTACCATGCATTAGCTTCTCACAGAGAGAGATATGGTGCAGCAACAGGAAGAACTCTCACAACAAAAACGATCCTAAACATGTATTACTCCATGTTACATCAACAAGAACCTATAATCCTTAATTTTCAAACTATTCTAATTGTACTTATCCAAGAAAAAAGAGAGGGAAAGGGTTCAAATTTGCCCCTGTACTATCCAAAATTGCTCAATTTTTCCCTCACATTACATTTTTGGTTCGTTCATACTCTTGCTGTTTTAGCAAATTATCTTGTATCAAACCCAGGGGTGGAGCTAAAAGCCCAGGTATAGGTTCGGCCAAACCCAGCAGGTTTTGCTCAAAGTCTCAAACAATGTAATTAGAACAACAAACCCAGTGTAATCCCGAAAGTGAGGTCTGGGAAGGGTAGTGTGTACGCAGACCTTGCCCCTACCTTGTGAAGGTAGAGATGTTGTTTCTGATAGACCTTCGGCTCAAGAAAATGTGAAAAAAGAAGCAGAAACAACAGCAAGATAATTGCATCTTGCTTAAACAGTGTATTTGTGTGAAGAAATTCATTAATTATGTACAAATATTATATTAGAACACAGTTATCATCACTTGAAGTCGTCATTTTAAAATCCAGAACCCACATCAAACCCGCTATAGTCCATTAAGGACTAAAAAGTTCATAAAAACAATGAGATAATGGTCAAAAACACACCCAAAGTCTAAGTTATCGGACTTGCCTAAAATGTCGTCGGGTGCGTGTCGGATCCTTCAAAAGTAGTGTATTTTTGGAGGATCCGACTAGGGTGCGGCAACTCTTTCGAATAGTCCGAGTAACTTAGCCTGAAGTATCGCTTTTTTTGCGAGTTTCCTACCTGAATTATCAGGTTTTTGCGTTTCCTACCTGAACTTTTTGACAATGAACTATTTATCAAATTACACCTCGAATCTGACTAGACCAAGTGTTTGAATACAATCGCCAAAGGACGCGTGACAGCTTAATTTACCCATAAAATTTCATCCACATGACAGCTGACTCATTAATTTTGAAGGTGTGTTTTCATAAATACTTGGTGATAGTTCAAGAGGAAACTCGCAAAAAGGTGATACTTAAGTGTGTTTTGGGCCGTTATCTCTGAAACAATAGTAATTTGTTATGCTATCAAATCTGCTACGCATATAACCCAATTACCTTAACAACCACAAAACCATAAATTCATATTAAAAGAAAACAAAGAGTACAAACCAGAAGTGGAGACGTAATCCGCTTCTCAACAGCAAGAACGACGCCTTCCTTGGTCTTTAACCCAATTGCCGTCGAACCCAACTTTAAAAATCCACAAAAACAACAATAACCTTAATCTAAATACGGGAAATTTTCAAAAATATACAGCCAACATAAATTATTACGCCACGTAGCCCAATATACAATATTATACAACATTATACCCGGGGGGAAAGCATTATACATAATATATGTGTATAAATGTGTATAAAAGGTGTTTATACACAAGGATGGGTTAAACATGGTTACAAACACAAAATATGGGCTACGTGGCGTAAATATATTCTCCCAGTAGACATATAACGTAATTTTCCCTCAAAATCATACAAATCCATTTAAAAGCAGATGATAAATGGAGGCAATTAATTACCTTAATAGCTTCAATAGCATATTCAACTTGAAATAACCTTCCTTCAGGTGAGAAAGTGTTGACACCTCTATCATACTCAGTTCTAAAACACCCAAAAAAACCAAAAAGTAAGATCTTCAAAAAAAAAAAAACCCTAGATTAAGGGCAAAAATTCAAGCTTAATTACCTAGTGAGAAACATCTTTGATCTGATTTGTTACAGATTTAAGAACTGATTGTTTTGTCGGTGTTTCTTTTGGGACTGAGAATTTGATTTGTTCTACTTGTATTTCACTTGAGTGACAAGCCATTTTTGCACAACTGATGTATTTGGAGTGTTGCTTGCTTCGGTATTTTCCGGGTCGGATTTTCTTAACCCGTTTAACATAGAAAGGGAAAAAGATTTGGGCCCAAAGTTGGGGTACTTTGCTAGCTGATTTATCATAATAGCCGTAGAATTGAGTGGTCTTGAATTTTTGACCTCGATTGTCCTATGGATAAAATGTCGAGTGTAATAATTTTTTATTTTTTTTTTAACCTTGAAAGTCTGCTCATGGAGTAAAACGAGATCAATAATTTAAACCACTCATTTTTTAAGATTATTGGGTGTAATTTCCAGTATTTTACTAGGGAGATTTTCGCATATCTTCATCCTACATATCATGTTAAATTGGTCACAAAGTTTTGATGAATTAGCAAAATTAGTCTGTATTTTTCAATTGAGTTTTATTTAGTACTATATTTATTCTACCTATCTTGTTAAATTGTTCACAAGTCTTGACAGGTAACATAAACATTTGGGTACTATAAGACCTTCATGTAAATCTCTATTGATGTGAGCATTCATGGTCAAGGATCAAATAAGACTTATGTTAGACTTATAATGTAGGCTCAGGAATGAGTAAAATACACTTTTGGATACAAATGATTACTCATTCCTTAAGCACTGCAAACTTCACCTCATTTTTATTGCATTCCTTACTTCCTTCTCCTCGTTCTTCCTTTCATCAATTTCACAACCAATTCCCCACTTCTTTCCTTGCTTTCTTTTGTTTCAATTTTCATTCTTTTTCTTATTTTTTGCATTGGCTCTGTTTCTTATTTTATCTTCTTCCCACCTTGTCTCTTTTTTTTTTTTTTTTCTTTCTTTCTTTTTCTTCAACTTTCTTTTTAACTTACTATTCATTAGCTTCTAATCATCAACCTTTTTCACCTCACCACCCCAACGATTTTAGCCTAATTTGCACGTCTTTCAAGTTATTAAACGAGGTTAGAATAAAAAGGGTTATTGTGTTAAACACTTTGAAGGGATATAAGTACCAATGCGGTTACCAAAGAAAAGGATTTAAGCGCAAAAAGGAATATCAGGGATCATCTAGGAAGGCTTAATTGTAATCAAATAAGGTCTGTTATCCTATCGTAAACCAGTCATTACAAACATTTTGACTAATTTCTAAATCAACATGATAGAGCGTTGAATCTATTGTAACAACTCTTGCTTTTAGTTTCAAACTTTCAATTTATTTTTTGAGACTTTGTTAAAGTTAACAATAGCATCTTATAACTCTATTTGGAAGTGGCAAATTTTTGTCACTTGGTGCATCACGATCGCGACCATCATGACTACGCTCACGAAGGAACAAGTCTCAGAAGCATTGCAAAAGTGAACAACTTCCACAATCACAAAAAGGAAAGAAATAGTCCTCCTTCGCGAAAGCAAATCTATGCCTGCGATTGCAAAGGACACCTTGTTAGGTATAAATATCATATTTTTTGAAATTTTGTAATTCTTTCAGTATTTTGGACAAACTAGCCACGGGATTGATGGAAGTTTGACTTGGAATCATCTAAAGCTTAAAGGTAATGATTTTACACTTAACCATGATGATTATGCTTGCTTTCGTTCAGAATTTAACCATTAAAACATGGAATTTGATGGAGTAATGTGGGGATTTTGGACTACGCTCTAGAATTAATAAATTGGTACATGGTGCGGCGCACCGATGCTTTCTCTGCAAGTCTGGATTTCACTTGGATCATTAAGGACGTCGGTCCAAGGGTTTTTCCACGCATTACAAACATGACATGAACACATTTTTGGGAGGGGAATCAGTCGAAGAAGGATTAAAAGACAGCCAGAGAGAGTTCAAGACGAAGATTAATTGAGTTTCTCTTTTCTTTATCTCTTTACTTTAGTTTATGCAATTAAAATTTAGAGATTTGTATGCCACAATCATGAGTGGCTAGTTTGCTTGTTTCTAGGGTTACAGGAATTCATGAAAGTCATAGTTGAAGTTTGATTTAATGCGTTGATTATCATTATCTATTGGTTTTAAAAGTTTGTTTACTCAATTTTGCATCAATTATCTCTATGAGTAGCTAATATAGACGGACTATCTACGTATCTAGATCATCCACTCAAGGGAGATGGTTTAGATAACATAGGGAATTGAGTAGGACAAGTTTGGTGATCCGCCGATTCGTCCGGCATTGATTAGCTACTCTAACTAACTTATAATTAGCACGTAACAGGCTAGTTATAGACCTTTACTTAGTACCCTTGCTTATTCAAATACAGGAGTTTGATACGCCCAAATTACGCCTTAAATATCAGGAGTAAGCGGTCGTTGTCAAATATAGAACCCAACGAGATTGGGGTCGAATCCCACAGAGAATACAGTGAAGAAATATACTTATCAAGTGTAACGCTCAACTATTCGACTATATTTCAAGGGAGAGGGGAATATAATAGTAGTTGATTTGATGTACGATTCGGTAATAACTAAAGGTGTTGTTATAAGATGTAAACTATTGGAGAAAGGGACTAAGGTTGCGGTTCCAATGGAAAGTAATGTGAGTGGGTTTCAATTCAACCTCTTTAAATGTCTATATGCGATTAACGATGGATTACTTAATTTTATCAAAAGTCTTTCAACCAAATTGATAAATATCATTACTAAGCTTTCTCAAACCTTAGAATGTGGACAGTGTAGACACCCAATATGCTACAAGTTAGTCATCCTATCTCTAGCTCAAGTTATTAGATGGGTTTAATGACCCAAATCCTTGCTATCTAACCCTTTTCCTAACTTCCACCTTCTTTCTCAAGCAAAGCGAAAGTACTTAGGCACAAATGATGTTTGCAACCATCAAGAGACGTTAAAGCATGAAGAGTTGATAGAATGCATCATTAACATATAAATGAGGTATAAATATAAAACCCAATCACATAACTAACACATTTGGTCCCACAACCTTAGCTAATGGGTTTAGTTAAACATTTGCATTAAGTAAGAGACAAAGCTAAATCATGTTGCCATAATGCTTACAAAGCTTTTGGAAGAAAGCCACAAAATAAAGTGCAAGATTTCTCTTTAAAGCTTCAACAACCAATAATAAATGTTTCCTTCACAAAAAGACAATAATAAGTGCAAAGAATGTCTTTTTCAGAACCCTAAGAGGGTATTTATATCCACCAAAAACGTGCATAAAGTTTAGGCAAAAATAACCCTGCAGACGCAACATGCGTCTTGCATGTTGTGTCGCAAGACAAACATGCGAGACGCGAAGCATGCTCAGCAGCCGCATGTTATCTCTTGACTTCAGGCTTCCTAGATTTCGGACAAGGTTTGCGTTAACACTGTAGTATCGCAAGTCTAACATGCAAGTACCATGTTGGTCTCGCAAATTGCACAACCTTTCATCTCTCTTCTTCAGTGGCCTGTCATGCTATGCGGTGCAATTGTGGATCCGCAGACATGACATGCGGTTCGCATGTTGTGCAAAGTGTGTCCTTGGCCTATTTTGCCTCATTTTGCTCCGTTATGCTTTCCGAATATTTTTCCCTACAAAGTGACAAAAACATGCTAAAAGTAAAACCAAGAGTGCTTGAAGAGCCACAAAAGCCTAAGGAACAAGTATCGAATGTGCCGTAATTCCGCGGCTCATCAGAGTTATACATGCATTGTTATTATTAGAGACGATCATGGAGACATAGACGTTTCAGTAGTTTGAATAGGCGTTAGTTAGAGATGAACTCCTAAGTAATATCAACCCTATGATTAACAAATTAGATTCTCTAACATTACTTTAAATGGATACTCGACAGGAATGACATTCGCTTGCAATTCTGAAATCTTATCTCTTATTAAATTCTTCGTAAGACTAAGAATGCAGTTACTTTACTTAAATTTTACTTTGTTGCAATAGTTTGTAGTAAACAATCACTTTTTGTTGACATCCTCTAATAAACAACTTGATAATAATTTAGTCTACACGATAGCTAAATCACAAATCCTCGGAAAACGATATCTTACTTATCATCTAGTGCTTGTCGATCACATACGTATGCTTGTGCTAGTTGGAACCGATCATATGCTGAGGTACATGAGAGCAACCTTGAAGATGGATAAAATTTGGAGTCCGGAACCTAAATAACCCAATAAAAATCCAAATGAACCAAAATACACAAGAAAAAAAAAAACGGTTACCAAACTACCCTTAACGCACTTTGTTTGTGCGTTATATAAAAATGAGTCAATGTTCCCCGTTAACATTCGTTATCCAAGTTTTTTTTTTAAAAAAAATTGTTTTTCCACAACACAACTTTTTTCTGCGTTATGCAACTAAAAAGCTATTTTACAATTTCACAAGTTTCTTTCCATCATATATGCAACTCCAAGGGAAGTCATTTAACTATAATATTTTACTTATTTCCAAGGGTTATTTAATATTTTATTTAATTAGTCTTTTTCTCATTTTTAGTTTGTATCCACTTTTTAATTACATATATAAAGTAGTAATTATGTAATTTAATTACATATAAAGTAGTTCTCAAAGATGTTATTTATCTATTAACTTGTAATATTTAAATTCACCATTTTACTGTGTTAAATATTATAAAAATCCCGCACTTATACTCTCTATGAGATATCTGTAACTAAAAATATTAAAATATAATTATTAAAAAATAAATTAAAATTATAAATAACGCAAATTACTTAATAAAATATGTTAACTATTATTATTAGCTTTCTTGCATATTAATCAAGCACGTTATTTTAGTTTTATTTAATTATAAAATCTTATTATACAAAAATTTCTCATTTTTAGTTTGTTCATTTATTCTTATTCTTTAAAATTATTTTCAATTTACTTATTTCGATAAAATGTTATTTGTGTAGGATTTTTTAAGAAGTAATTTAATTATAATGAGAAATTCTTATAGTTAAATGACTTCTTAAGAAAGCCTTAAATATTATAATGAGAAATTCTTATTTGATACAATATTATTTAAGTAAATGACTTATTAAGAAATCCAACACAAATGACATTTTATCAGAATAAGTAAACTGAAAATAATTTTAAAGCAGAAGAATAAATAAGCAAATTAAAAATGAGAAAATTTTGTATAATAAAATCTTATAATTAAATAAAACTAAAATAACGTGATTGCTTAATGTGCAAGAAAGTTAATAATAATAGTTGGCATATTTTATTAAGTAATTTGCTTTATTTATAATATTTTTTATAATTATTTAACTATTAACTTATAATATTTAATTTTTATCTTTTTACTGTCATAAATATTATAAAAATCCTGCATTTATGCTCTCTATGGGGGATATCCGTAACTAAAAAAGCTATAAATAATGCAAACTACTTAATAAAATATGCCAACTATTATTATTAGCTTTCTTTCACATTAAGCAAGCACATTATTTTAGTTTTATTTAATTATAATATTTTATTATACAAAATTTTCTCATTTTTAAGTTGCTTATTTATTCTTCTTCTTTGAAATTATTTTCAATTTACTTATTCTGATAAAATGTCATTTGTGTAGGATTTCTTAATAAGTCATTTAATTAAATAATATCGTATCAAATAAGAATTTCTCATTATAATATTTAGTAAGGTTTTCTTAAGAAGTCGTTTAATTATATAATGAAATGACTTCTTAAAAAATCCTACACAAATAACACTTTATCGAAATAAGTAAATTGAAAATAATTTTAAAAAAGAGGAATAAATAAACAAAATAAATGATATAGTAAAATTTTATAATTTAATAAAACTGAAATGACGTGATAGCTTAATATGCAAGAAAGCTAATAATAGTAGTTGGCATATTTTATTAAGTAATTTGCATTATTTATAATTTTAATTTATTTTTAATAATTATATTTTAATATTTTTAGTTACAGATATCGCATAGAGAGTATAAGTGTGGAATTTTTGTAATATTTATGATAGTAAAGCGGTGAATTTAAATATTATACGTTAATAGTTAAATAACATCTTGAGAACTACTTTATATGTAATTAAAAAGTGGATACAAACTAAAAATTAAAAAAAGGATAATTAAATAAAATATTAAATAACCCTTGGAAATAAGTAAAATATTCTAATTAAATGACTTCCCTTGGAGTTGCATGTATGATGGAAAGAAACTTCGTGAAATTGCAAAACAGCTTTTGGTAGTTGCATAACGCAGAAAAAAGCTGCGTTATGGAAAAACAATTTTTTTAAAAAAAAATTTGGATAACGATTGTTAACTGGGAACGTCAACTCATTTTTATATAACACACAAAAAAAGTGCGCTAAGGGTAGTTTGGTAATACTTTTTTCTTGGGGTATTTTGGTTTATTTGGATTTTATTGGGTCATTTAGGTTCCGGACTCTAAAATTTATTATCCTAATTTAAATTCAAGCACTATATGAACATTATATGTGTATATCATTCAGATTTTAAAGTTTGCTATGTTTAACACTCTCATATTTTGTAACCATTCACATTTTGACCAGAAGATGGATAAGAGTTATTATCCTAACTAGTATAGTATCCAACACAAATGACAGATTTTTTTTATAGGAAATTATTGTTTTTTTTTTAAAGAAATTATTATCTTATTTGCTTGATCGTATTAAAAATGTATTATTTTATCAATTGTGAAATTTAAACCATTTGATTCAAAATCTTTATTAAATAAAACTAACAACTACAACTATACATAATGCTGAAATTTTTCAATCATCATAAAAAGTTACTTGATAATTGTATTTTTAGGTCATAATTTAATTATATTTTTACCGTACATTAAATCATGATATTCAAACAACATGTTTAATTTTATTTTGTTTAAAGAAAATAAATATATCATACATTAAATCTCTAATTTTTGTTTGTTCCCCATTTTTCTTTATTACACTTCCACCTTAAAATAAGGTAGCTACATTTTCTTTGACATAAATATCACTTTAATTTTAGTTATGATTTAGTTACGTCGATATTTTATAATCAAAAAGCTCATTTAGTTAGAGGTTTATTTTTCATAAGAAATTATTTTCAACTTAATGACTAAAAGGGTGTTTGGCTTATAAGTTGGTTAAACAAATTTATAATCACTTATTAGATTTATCATTATAATATTTGGTATGCTTATAAGTCGTTTAATTATATAAAAATGTCATATGCTAGTCATTCCAAATTTGATTTTTCGAAATAAGTAAATTGAAAATAATTTTAAAATAGAGGAATAAATAAACAAAATATTTTTGATATAGTAAAATATCTTTTATAAAACAAAATTCCTAACTTCATATGCAAGAAAGCTAATAATTGTATTCCTCCTATTTCATTAAGTAATACTTTTAAATTTATGTTCTTTTGCAAATGACATAAGGGTATTTTAGTCATTCTAACAAAAGAACAACTCATTATGGAATTTTTACCAAAAGATCAAACGGTTATTAATAGATTATACGTTAATATCCAAATACGAATCTTGAGAACTATTTATAAAATTAATATCAACACTTAAAAAAGTGCTTCAACACTTAAAGTTTATCAATTATTTACCAGACGGGCTCTAAATGTAAAGTTCCAAATAATCAAATAGGTTAATTCAAAAGTGAATCTAAGAGTACGGACGACTAATTGATGTTCAACTTTTTTTTTTCATAAAGAAAAAGAAAAAAGCCGCCTTCTTTGGAAAAACTTTAAATTTTTTCATATATGAAATTTTAAATTTTGTTAACGGGAAATCAACTCATTTTTATATAACACAAAAAAAAAATTGCAATTAGGTAGTTTTAATTTTCGCTTTTTTCTTTGGGGTATTTTGGTTTATTAGATTTTAAATTTGTTCCGGACTTTAAATTTATTATCCTAATTTAAATTGATAATTCCTTGACAATTTATGTGTATATATCATAAAATTTTGTTTGCTATGTTTAACCCCCATCGGCATAACCATTCACATTTTACCAAAGATGGATAAGAGTTATTATGGGCAAACTAACATATATATGTATTTTTTCAAGCATATAAACCAATGTTACAGAAAGTATTTTTTTTTATAGGAAATTACTTTTTTTTTTAAAGAAAGTAGTTATCATTTGTTGATGATTAAAAATGTATTATTTTATCAATTGTGAAATTTAAACCATTTGATTATCTGTTTATTAGAAACATTTTAACAACTACAACTATCTTTATTTTGAATTCAATCATCATAAAAAGTTACTTATAATTGTTGGTCATAATTTAATTATACACTAGTACATTAAATCATGATATTCAAACAACATGTTTAATTTTATTTTGTTTAAAGAAAATAAATATATCATACATTAAATCTCTAATTTTTGTTTGTTCCCCATTTTTCTTTATTACACTTCCACCGCTTAAGGTAGTCACTTTTTTCTTTGACATAAATATCACTTTAACACTACGTTATGATTTAGTTACGTCCGAAGTATAATCAAAGAAGCTCATTTAGTTGGAGGTTTATTTTTCATAAGAAGATGAGAAGTCCAACTTAATGACTAAAAGGGTGTTTGGCTTATTTTTTTTTATCACTTAATAGATTATTGCTCTAGTTTGACGTCAAAGTGCTTATTAGGAATTTTACCATGCCAAAAAGTCATATGCTAGTCATTCCAACTTTTGATTAAAAGTTTTTTGGATGGAATAAAATAGTTTGACAACAAAAAAAATATTTTACTATTTTAAGGCAATATTTTTTCTGATTCTTAAAATATCTTTTACAAAACAAAATTCCTAACTTCATCCTCACTCTGTATCTGTCATTCCTCCTTTTCATTACACGAATACTTTTATTTATGTTAGGATCAAATGACGGGTATTTTTCTCTAAAAAGAACAACTCATTAGTACTTTTTTACCAAAAGATCAACTGCTTATTAATAGATTTATCACTTATATCCAAATATGTAACTGCTTATTTATAAAATTAATATCAACACTTAAAAAAGTGCTTCAACACTTAAAGTTTATCAATTATTTATGAAGGGCTCTAAATTAAAGACCAAAAATCAAATAGGTTAATTCAAAATGAATTAAGAGTACGGACGACTAATTGATGTTCAATTTTTGCAAAAAAATGAAGAAAAAATTTAAGTGAAGCAACTTGGACCTATATATTCATCTATGAGTTCTTTGTCAAAAACATCGCTATATAAACTCAATATTTTCATTTGATGGTATCAGTTTGAGAGACATGAACACTGTCTATCATGAAAGAAGTTCACATCTCCTCTTCATGCTTTTGACCTTGCATCACTTGTTTTAAATTGAATAGATCTGTAAGCTAAAATATAAAATATGAAAATAAGAGCAAAAGATTAAAAAAATGGTTAAATATCAAATATCAATTTCTTTTAGGGTCTATGCTATTACTAACGCCTAATGATCACATCATATAAAGTCATCTATAGTTGAAACTCAAAATAAACTAATAGCTACTGATTAGTCCCTTCATTACCCTCATTTTCTTACATTTATTTAGCATATGTAAGTCTTTGGATACGTACACGTCCATTTTATGTTAATTATTATAAATATAATTAAAAATATTAAATTTTAACTGCATATATATTTATTAAATTCATAGCCAAACAAAAAAGGTAATGAAACAAACAAACCGAATTAAATGAAAAAAGGAGAATATATAGCTGCAAATGTTGATGCCTAGACTAATGCCAAAAAAGAAGCATCTACAAATGATAAATTTATCATCATTCCCATTTTCATAACAGTGGTCAAGGTCATTTATGTAAAAATTAACATTGTAAAGCCTGAAATTCATGAAGGAAATCAAAGTTAATATTTAACAAAAAATATGTAATTCTTATTGCTACATATTTGTCCTGAAAAACTTGATAAACACGAATAGGGTTAATGATCAGCAATAAAAAGAGGAGGAGAAAATCAAATTCAAAAATCATATCAGTTTGTTTAGTGTTATCATAAATATAGTGCAAATTAGTTAAGTTTTGTTGAGCCATAACTGTTTCTCGAATAGATTTAACTTAAAAATCTCAAATGAAGAAGGTTTGGAAGTGGCATCTGCAAAAGTCAAAAAAAAAAAAAAAAAACACGTGTTAATTACACCATATATAGTCAACAGACTATAGATAAAACATAACTTTTTATAAATTAATTGCAGGAAGAAATACTTAACACCAAATAAAAAAATAAAAAACTTGCATAATCAACAAACTTCATCAACTTGTAGAGGAAGACAGAAGAAATTGTCTGAAACAAACATTCTGGGAGAGAATCTCACGAGTCAATTAATGCAAATTTCCATATTGAGAAGATAACATTTATATATCTTGGGCTTGTTACTGTCGCAGGTGTCCCTTATTGATGGGTCAATCAACTCCAAATGCCAAATGTTTTAAAACATTGAAAAAAAATACAAAGGAAACAAACTTGAACTAAATTTTCAGATACAGAGATACTTACCTATGCTAATAGAGACAAATAAATTTCAATCATGAAAAAAGTTGAGTTTCGTTCACCTACGAATTTTTAACAGTAATACTCCAAAGTTGAATACATAATCTGATTTCTACAAAATGTGATCATATATGTATATACTACATATTCTGGAAACATATAATCATGAATAAGGGAAATGGGGAAGCTACATACGTGGGTGAGGAAGCAATTGATTCCGGGGGCGGATCTACGTGTAAGCGAGGGTGTTCACCCGAACACCCTCGGTAAAAACTTACAGTGTATATATAGGGTAAATTTTCTGTATTTATGTGCATATATTAACTTTTGAACACCTCGCAAAAAATTACGGTGTATATATTTTTTTTTTTTTTCCGAACACCCTTGATGAAAATCCTGGATCCGCCATTGACTGATTATGTACCAATTTGTTCTCCAAGTATATAGGGGAGGCAGTTTTCGTCTTTTTTTTTTGTCATTTTCTTTTTAATATATTTCGTTCAAAATTTAAAACAGGAACTACCTTTTTAACAAATGTATAAATATTATTGCCATAAGTTAGGAGCAAAACGTGGAAGTTGCTTTGCTATATTTTTGGAGTAGTATTTTTCAACGTTTTTTTTTTTCTTCTAGATTTAAATTTTCCATACATATCCACTACTTTAAACTTTAAAACTACTTCAGCAAGATTATGGTGCACGACTGCACGGTTACGACATTTTGCTATAGGCTTATCCATTAATTCATTTAAATTTTTTATAGGGGGATAAATTTAAAAGTTTATTTTATTACAAAGGTAGTTAGCTGCACGATTACCATGTTCTGTAGGATTTTTTTTTTCAATGAATTTTCTAGTTCCTATTTTATTGGAGCATTGTCCTAAGATATGCCATGTGGCCTTTTTGTAGGCTGCCACTTGGCTTAATGTGGTGCCTTTTTCCTCAACTTTTAATAATATATAGATATAGATTTTAAATTCAAGCGCTATAAGAACATTATTTGTGCATAACAATCAGATTTTAAAGTTTGATATCTTCGTAGCATATATGAGAGCAACACTCATATTTTGTAACCATGGACTTGATGTGTTTTGGTCCCTGACGAGAGACGAGAAATGGTATACGTACAATTTCAGTAGAAGTATAATTCTTTGGATGGTAAGATTTTATATTCCCTCCTTTATGTCTTTCATTTTTGGATTCTAATTTACTTGTTGGGGTTAGCATTAATCTATATATCTATATTATCTATTTAAAAGGAGAGTAGTCTAGCTTAATATTAAGTCAAGTGACGTAATATGAATAAGCCACTTGACAACAAATTCTACTTATATTAATTTTAAGAAGAAATTAATTGATATTTGTAGACAATAAAATTCGCGTCGAGAAAATAATAATCAAGACAGGAAAATATCGCAACAATCGTAGTATTTGATTTCAGAATATGAGTGTTACGGTCTAGAACATGATTCCTTGATTCGTCTTTTCAACAATAAATTCAAGGGCTTTTGAGTTTGATCTTGAACTTGATGGATTTGATTTTGACTTGGACTTGAATTCAAGGGCTTTTGAGCTTAGTCTTGAATCTTCGTACTGATCTCTAGAACTTCTAGAGAAATACTTGAGTGCTTGAATGCTTTTAGCTTGTAGAGAAATCTGCGGCGTTTGATCCACGAGTTCTCCCTGGCTTCTTGTTAGAATTTCTGTCCCTTTTCTGAATTATGAGGCCCCTATTTATAGTTGTAGGATGGAGGAGTTGTGATAAGGACGAAATCCTTTCGGCCAATCAGATTTAAGCTAACATTTAGATATTTGATTGGTGGTAGGGCATGATGGGCACCCGACCCTTGCTTAGGGGCCGAGCGAACCCGGTTCTCGTTATACTCATAATCTTCTTGGACTCTTAAATCATGAAATGAATACATAATGAAAGCTTTTCAAAAACATGCTTTTCGTCTTTCTCAAATCAAGTAAAAATCGTAATCATATGAAATTTGTAACATAATGCATAATGATACATCGGCTTACGTAGCCGCTTACAAGACCGACATGTTATATACGTGACTATGTCTGCAAAGTCTCTAACATAAATCAAGATACCATAACATAGATACTCTGACTCGGCAACACTCCGAGAGGAAATGGAGCTCGCCAATCCAGCTGGAACATCTTCTACTAATATCCTCTACTCATCTGTATACACCTGCGTGGCATGAAACGCAGCGTCCCAAGAAGGGACGTCGGTACGAATAATGTGCGAGTATGTAAGGCATGAATAACAACATAATATAGATATGAAAGGTACCATGGGATAAGAGAGATAACCTTTACATCTGGATGCCTCATAAGGCGGATGTCATGCATGCTTAGCTTTTAAAAAAAAAAAAAATTCATACATAGGTATATATAATATCATCATCATAACGTACCCGGCCTTTTAAGACTCGGTGTCATATATATAGTATCATGCCCTTTCGGGACTCGGTGTATAACGTACCCGGCCCTTTCGGGACTCGGTGTGTAACGTACCGGCCTCCCGCGTCGGGACTCAATGTTAACATGGCTCGGTCGGTGTGTAATACATCTACGTGCCATGCCCGGCCGACTATAGCGCGGCTCGGTATGATAAAATACATACATATATATATAAAGCATGCATGAGAGCCAAATAAAAGCTATACATCTATCGGAGTGACGTAAGGTCGGTAACCTCCGATTATATTATGGAATAATCATCATCGCTATATCTCACCTTGAAGGAACAATTATTATAAGGCGAGATCAACAACAATGAATAAAAATCAAGAAAATCACGAAAATAACTCAACATTCTCATATTCACATTGAAATCATAAGCTTGGGACTTTTAAACATGAAATCACCATCATCGTCGTAATCATCATAAAAACATTCTCATCTTTAACATCGTCATTAACATTGTAAAAACATGTCCGTTGCTATTGTCATAAAAGCTTATAGAATCATAAATCTTTGACTCGGAAAATAGGGACATTTTGGAAAATATTTATGGATTATCAAAGAAAGAAGTCATGCCTTTGAATCATAAACTCTATGAATCATGAATTTCTAGCTTTTGGGAATAAGAATATTCTTGGAAAACATTTATGGATTCACATAAATGAAGCATGGGACATTTGGAAAACACCTATTGGATTCATAAGAAAGGAATCATGCCTTTAGAAGAAAGGGACTAGCCTTAACATACCTTTGGAGCTTACTCTCCGACTTTCCAACTTGCTTCATCGCGCGATTTATTTAGGATCGTTCGTCATCTCATAATCTACATAGGCAACCATTCGTATTATCATTAGGCTCATTGTCACACTCTTATCTTAAGTCTCTAAATAAATTCCTTTTAAGGTCTGCCGAAATTCGGACAACATCTCCCCTATTTATATGCCTAGCCCGAATTCTCAATACCAACAATCAACAACCAATAACAACAACAGAAACAACAACAACCTCATTACTACCAAAATATTCCATCAAATACTCCACATGATATTTTCTCCAACTCCTCCACAAACGAATTCGCTACATAATTATTCCATAAATTTATCTCCGTAAATAAGCCTTAAATGATACCAAAAGAGAAAGATTCATACCTTACTTCCGCTAATACCGCGATATCTCCAATACTTGCCTTACTCCCAAGCCACAAATTCACCGCAACACAATATTATAATCGTAACTATACGCCGGCGGAACCCGAATCCGGAGATTTTTACTTAACTCGCGTTGAAATTTAATGGAGGGAAGGTTGGAGAACTCTCTAGAATTTTTGGGAATTTTTTTTTTTTGGGTGGTTTCTTGGCTGAAAATGAGGGGTTAAACCCCTTTATATAGTTGCTCCAAAGTCGGCACTGTAGCAGTACTGTAGCAGTACTGTTCACCGCCTTACTGTAGCAGTACTGTTCATCCGCGGAAATTATTTCGAGACCTAAAACTTTTATACACCGATCTCTTTATTTGCATACTTGGATATGTCCAAAACTCCATACAGTCTGTATAACTTATTCAACATCCCAAACTTAGCAAAACTTATTTTTTTTTTTTTCCGATTCGTTTAACCTCCAACCTTCGCGGCACTTACTTATCACTTGTTGAACATAACATAAACACTTATAACTTCAAACATAATCCTGTCCTTTGAGCTTATGTGACTAACCTATGATGCAACTTAACGCACGAAAATACGGGATGTAACATCCTTCCCCCCTTTTGAACATTCGTCCTCGAATGTTAAAATAAGACGAAACTCACGTCATAGTCACTATCAACTCTTCCATTCTTATTCAAAACCTTCCTTGTCTCGCGATATCATCACTTTGTTCTATATATCTCGTATGTTTACTATGTCCTTCTTATTATCTCTCTTGACTTATCTTGTCGTACTCTTACTCTCTTCCTTATCTGCTTCTTGGTTATCATATCTTACCATAGACAATTCTATAACCTTTATCACCTGTCGCTTTTCTTCTTCTTCTCTCGTATAAACCGTAATGCCATTAGGACACAATTCCACCGCTAATACTTTTTTTTTCCTTTAGTACCCATTCTTTTGAACTCGTAGCATCGTCATCCCTTGCGTTCCCTTCTATAGCGACTGGGTCGATCATTGCGGTATTTTATTTTCCAGTTGGTATAACACCGAAATTTCCTTTCACCCTACGCTTTACTCGATTCTCTCTTTTCTTTTTCTTTTAATAAGGGTCCTTATGCTAAGTCGGCTATCGGTAATTCGTATACTTACACCTGGAATATCTTGAATCCCTCCTTCAATGATCTTCTTCCTTTAATGCTATCATAATCGATGCACTATTGCATCTATTTTCTACGACCCGATCATTCAATTGTCCCATTTCGCGTTGTTTTGTAGTCTCCTTTCTTTGGGTGATCATACCATAGTAAGCATCGTAGTTATTCCAATATCTTGTCAATCTTTGTCCCCTTCACTGGAATATTGTTCAATTTCTTTTCTTCCTCACGAATTATTTTCAGTCCAATCTCAAAAGATACCCTTCAATCACTCTATTCCTTTGCTGACTAACCCTTAGATCTTATTGAACTCGCTTCTACAAAAATTCTCACTTCAAACTACATCTGTTTTTCATATCTGAGTGCGTTTAGAATCTTTGCACTCTATTCACTCGCTCCCTCCTTATGAGTCTTACCTTACGGTGCCTTCAAAACAAATCCACACTTCGATCTTCAATCCTTACTTTCAATCTCAAGCCTAATACGTTCCTTTCATCGATTCACTTAATGTCCATACTGAAATGTATAACGATAACAACTATACCATTTCCGTATAACTCTCACTTTTTGTTTTAGGGTCTATACTTGTCACATCTTAGGATTCATCGTTTTAATCTCTACACTTATATTTTCCTTACTCACTTCCCCCCTTTAGGGGTCTCACTTGTACTATTCTCAAATCCATTACCTCACTTCCAGCCTTGAACTCACGTATCCCTTTCCTCAATTCCCTTATTGTACTGCATCATATTCATGCCATTTCCCGTAATTTATAGGCAAAGTAATTCATGTGTGAAGTCTTAACATACTCATCTTGCAGTTACGTAACCCAGTAATTCGGCCAACATAGCACCCCAAGCAAGGATGTACTTTGCTTAGCTCAACCGTTAATTATGAGTCGATGCCTACATCCGCTCCAATTAACAGCTCTGTCCCATGGGGATACTCAAAATAATAGTATGTCTAACCGTCTGTACCATCCATGTAGTGTCACTTATCCCATTCTTCAATAGTCAGCATTCACCGGTAGCGTCATCTTCCCCCCTTTTTTTTTTCCATCTCAAGTTATTTCTCTCTTCCCCATAATCGACTTATAGCAACCGTAAATGCATTTCCCTTAACCACCATCTGTCTTATCAAGGATCTAAGTCTCATGCGCAACTAATGCCCCTTGTACCTCATACTCTTTTATTCTTGTGTTGTACTCAGCATTGATTTCGAAGCCAATCATAATCATATCTTTACTTGTCATTGGTGATAGCCTTACTTTATCGCTTTATCGTCATGTGGTGAACTCATAACTCATAGCCACATTTTTCTTTCCAGCTTATTCCTTTATGTACTTTACTTGTTCTGTCTTAGTATAGGGTATTCGTAGGAGACGCATCTTCCTTTTCTCATAATACGACTACTTCTTAAGCTTGTGTACTTCGCATGTTTCCTTTTCTTTCTATACCCATACTTACTCCGTTTTATAATTAATCCTTTATTCCTCGCACAAGGAACCCTATTCTTAACTCAGTACCGCTTTGTCCTTCAAAATATATTACTTCTATACAATCCATTCTTCGCTTCCAACACTTATTCTACTCATTCCCTCTCATCCTTATTATCTTGATCCTTTTCCTAACAATCGTTCTATTTAGTCATTCATCTTTCCGTAGTCTTGGTCTTTTACATCCAGCCAAAATATCATTCGTGATCTCAATTCTCCGCCACTACTTTGCTATGTCACCTTTCTTTGATTTCTTTTTCGAGTTGACTTCCTCTTCCCTCATGCTTGCTATCATTCCTGTCATTGCGAAACCTCTATACTGAACTTTTCCTAACAAGGTCTTATAAGTTTTCTTATCCACTGCTTCATGGCTCGCTTATTGGTTTCACACCTGCATTCACTCTCTATTCACATAGAACATGTCACCTCTTTAGTCGTTTCCTCGCTATACTTTACTTACTTTGTATTATAGTTCTTGCTACGTTCTCATTATATCCCAATCATAATCAATTCTATAGAGTGCCACTTCTTGCTCTCATTCGTAAAACTGCTTATAAACCAGAATAAACCTCGTGGAGTAAGCATACTTAACCTGTAACTCTTTCTGATTGACCCTATTACACTTACCACATAAGTTGTCTTACCAAGTTATTCACATTCGTTATAAACCTTCGTATTCTATGCCCCTGTCTCTGTCATGCTGTTACTTCATTTTACTAATAGACTCGTCGTATTTCACTTGTGCTTATCCATCCCAATCGATACTTCAGTATCACACTCTATTGGAGTTAACCTTTCTCTTTTTAAATCATATTTTAGTACTACCAATCTTCCCAATTTTCTCTCGGTATTTCTCTTTATCATAAATACCCTTCCGTGTAATCATCCTTACCTTCCTCTTTCCTTTCACTTCTGGTTATCTTTTAATGCTTCCTTTCCTTTTGCACTCTAGTTCTGTCCTTGGTCTTCTTTGGATCTCAATTTCGATATGTTCTATTTAGCTTAACTCAACGATACTTTCATAGCTTGCCTTATGTCCTTTCACTCTTATCATTCCTTAACATTCTAACTTGAGTTGCCTTGCACTTTCCCTCAATTTATCTGTAATATCATAGGCGTATGTCCTTCGCTTATCATCCTACCTTTGGCCTCAACTCTTCGCGTAGTCCTTTCATATTGTATCGCCTTATTAACGCAACCCTACTATTCCCCTCAATCCAACTTGTATACAACTATCTCCATAGCTTCGACATCTATAATATGTCAAGATTAGGCCGTATCTATATGCGGTAATACTCTTAACTTGACTTAAATGTATAACTAATCCCATAATCCTTTCGATACTTTAATACCTTTGAATTTGTCATAATAACCTTCTCTTCGTATAACTCACCTTCCTCACGAGATCATTCTTCAGGCCATGCCAAATCCATAACTCTTCTAAAGCAACACATCCCACTTATTGTCTATTTACGATATTTCCTTTTTCACGTTTCTTCCGTTAGATGTACCTAACCAAATGACCCGATTTTGAAAAATTTGCGCGAGTCTCCTTTATAATTCTTACTATCCAAAACTCGCATGCAAATACAGAATACTCGGGGCATATATATATATATATATATATATATATATATATATATATATATATATATATATATATATATATATATATATATATATATATATACGATATATCCCGACCAGCCCCGGGGCTCCCAATTTCGTGTAAAAGAACAAAGATATCAAAACTTACCTCATATATCACACCTCGAGATGTACCTGATCCTTTAGCGATCGCCCCCGTTATACCTTCTTGTTTACCTTCCCTTTTCATTCTTGACTTTACATCTCAATCATATAGGCAATATTCTTACCTTACCCGACATACATCCTTCGTACCATTGCTTACCTTTGTACTGATTCATTCAATTGTCCAGTTCACAAACTTATGACTGAACTTATCATCAAGAGATACATTTAATCAATTCCTCTACTTGTACTTACACTGACTTACCTCTATGTCAACCGATCCATTATATATATATATATATATATATATATATATATATATATATATATATATATATATATGATAACGTAGCCTCAACGAAGTGACTTACCTCTGTGACTTCCCATATCATCACTCACTTTCTCCCGTCGAAACTGTGCTTCTGCTGAAATCAAAGGTTAGTATAAGGAATCTCATTTCCTATGACTTGGCTCTATCGCACGATCTTAGATGTGAAAGAAGAGTAACCACCCTAGATGCCCCGTAGCCTCCTGTTTATAAATGTGGCGCGCTTCACACCATAAACAGGACTCTACTGGACACGACTTTGCAGACAACCCCTAGGACGAACTGCTCTGATACCAATTTGTCACACCCCAACTTTTGATAGGGCATGATGGGCACCCGACCCTTGCTTAGGGCCGAGCGAACCCGCCGGTTCTCGTTATACTCATAATCTTACTGGACTCTTAAATCATGAAATGAATACATAATGAAAGCTTTTCAAAAAAACATGCTTTTCGTCTTTCTCAAATCAAGTAAAATCTGTAATCATATGAAATTTGTAACATAATGCATAATGATACATCGGCTTACAGAGCCGCTTACAAGATTGACATGTTATATACGTGACTCTGTCTGCAAAGTCTCTAACATAAATCAAGATACCATAACATAGATACTCTGACTCGGCAACACTCCGGAAGGAAATGGAGCTCGCCAATCCAGCTGGAACATCTTCTACTAATATCCTCTACTCATCTGTATACACCTGCGTGGCATGAAACGCAGCGTCCACAAGAAGGGACGTCAGTACGAATAATGTACTGAGTATGTAAGGCATGAATAACAACATAATATAGATATGGAAGGTAACATGGAATAAGAGAGATAACCTGTACATCTGGATGCCTCATAAGGCGGATGTCATGCATGCTCAGCTTTTAAAAAAAAAAACTTTTTCTTATACATAGTACATATATATAATATCATCATATATAGTATCATGCCCGCCATTAAGGCTCGGTGTGTATATATAGTATCTGCCCGGCCCTTTCGGGACTCGGTGTGTATCATCATTAGCCCGGCCCTTTCGGGACTCGATGTGTAATACTAACTGATCAGTGGTTGTACAATAGGTGCCGTATCCGGCCGACTATAGCGCGGCTCGGTGTGAGAAAATACATACATATATATATAAAGCATGCATGAGAGCCAAATAAAAGCTATAAATATATCGGAGTGACGTAAGGTCGGTAACCTCCGATTATATTATGGAATAATCATCATCGCTCTATCTCACCTTGAAGGAACAATTATTATAAGGCGAGATCAACAACAATGAATAAAAATCAAGAAAATCACGAAAATAACTCAACATTCTCATATTCACATTGAAATCATAAGCTTGGGACTTTTAAACATGAAATCATCATCATCGTCGTAATCATCATAGAAACATTCTCATCTTTAGCATCGTCATTAACATTGTAAAAACATGTCCGTTGTTGTTGTCATAAAAGCTTATAGAATCATAAATCTTTGACTCGGAAAATAGGGACATTTTGGAAAATATTTATGGATTATCAAGAAAGAAGTCATGCCTTTGAATCATAAACTCTTTATGAATCATGAATTTCTAGCTTTTGGGAATAAGAATATTCTTGGAAAACATTTATGGATTCACATAAAGGGAGCATGGGACATTTGGAAAACACTTATTGGATTCATAAGAAAGGAATCATGCCTTTAGAAGAAAGGGACTAGCCTTAATATACCTTTGGAGCTTACTCTCCGACTTTCCAACTTGCTTCCTGTCGCGCGATTTATTTAGGATCGTTCGTCATTTCATAATCTACATAGGCAACCATTCGTATTATCATTAGGCTCATTGTCACACTCTTATCTTAAGTCCCTAAATAAATTCCTTTTAAGGTACAACGCGAAATTCGGACAAAGCATCTCCCCTATTTATATGCCTAGCCCGAATTCTCAATACCAACAATCAACAACCAATAACAACAACGAAACAACAACAACCTCATTACTACCAAAATATTCCATCAAATACTCCACATGATATTTTCTCCAACTCCTCCACAAACGAATTCGCTACATAATTATTCCATAAATTTATCTCCGTAAATAAGCCTTAAATGATACCAAAAGAGAAAGATTCATACCTTACTTCCGCTAATACCGCGATATCTCCAATACTTGCCTTACTCCCAAGCCACAAATTCACCGCAACACAATATTATAATCGTAGCTATACGCCGGCGGAACCCGAATCCGGAGATTTTTACTTAACTCGCGTTGAAATTTAATGGAGGGAAGGTTGGAGAACTCTCTAGAATTTTTGGGAAATTTTTTTTCTTTTTTTGGGTGGTTTCTTGGCTGAAAATGAGGGGTTAAACCCCTTTATATAGTTGCTCCAAAGTTGGCACTATAGCAGTACTGTAGCAGTTACTGTTCATCCGCGGAAATTATTTCGAGACCTAAAACTTTTATACACCGATCTCTTTATTTGCATACTTGGATATGTCCAAAATTCCATACGCAAAGCATCCCAAACTTAGCAAAACTTTTTTTTTTTTTTTCCAATTCGTTTAATAACCTTCGCGGCACTTATTCAACATCCCAAACTTAGCAAAACCTTATTTAACGCACGAAAATTTTATTTTTTTCCGATTCGACTTTTAACCTCCGTGACACCAAATTGGGTCTCTTGGATAAGATGACACTTACTTATCACTTGTTGAACATAACAATAAACACTTATAACTTCAAACATAATCAAAATGATATTAATCGACAATATTTATTTGAGCTTATGTGACTAACCTATGATGCAACTTAGACGCACATAAAATTATTGGATTTCTCGGAGTGTTTTGAATCATATGAAAACAAACCTTCCGAGTCCACGGTATCAAATATGTAGCCGCCTTTTGCAGGTTGTATTCTTCTATATATATCCCAACTTATAACAACTGATCCCACATCGTAAAAATACATAGCAACAGCCGCCTTTGGTTATCTATATAAGGGTGCGGGCTGCTCTTATTTGTTACTATTGTTAGCATCAACCAGAGTCCGCCTCTGACAGGTAATTTGTTTTCTTTTTAGCGTTTCTGCTTTGCTGTCGTCTTTTTTTTTTTCCAGCAAGAAGGATGAAGTTTTGGTTCGAAGGGATGACGGAATATCCATATTTATCGAAGGAGTACCTTCGACGGAATGCTCATATTAATCGAATGCTCGTATTGACAGACCCACTTTGACGGAATACTCATATCGACGGAGTGTCCTTATCGACGGAATGCCCACTTTGACGAAATACTCATATCGATGGAGTGTCCTAATCGATGGAATGCCCATATTGACGGAGTGTCCTTATTGACGGAATGTCCTTATCGATGAAATGCCCATTTTGACGAAGTTTCCATACCGACGGAGTGTCCTTATTGATGGAATACCCACTTCGATGGAATGCCTTATCGGTGGAGTGTCCTTATCGATGGAATGCCCACTTTGATGGAGTGTCCTTATCGACGGAATGCCCACTTTGATGGAGTGTCCTTATCGACAGAATGCCCACTTTGATGAAGTGTCCTTATTGATGGAATGCCCTTATCGACAGAGTGTCCTTATCGACGGAATGCCCACTTTGACGAAATGCCCTTGTTGACGGAATGACCTTATAGACAGAATATCAAAGGACAAATCCACGACGCCAAATGTCCTTATCAACAGAATATCAAAGGAATAAACCATGACGTCACATGTCCATATCGACGGAATATCAAAGGATAAATCCACGTTGCTAAATGTCCTTATCGATGGAATATCAAAGGACTAATCTACGACGCCACATGTCCATATCAACGGAATGTCAAAGGATAAATCCACGACGCTAAATGTCTATATCGACGGAATATCAATGACAAATCCACAAAATAATCAGCTTAGGGTGCGAGAGATTAACATTGCCTCTAACACCTTGAGATTGACAAGTTCTTACTCAGGAAGATGGGATGCCCTTACCGAAGGAATTCTCTTGTTGACGAAATACCCCTATCGGTGGAATGTCTATATCGACGGCTTGCCCTTATGATGGAATGTTCATATCGACCGAATGCTTTTATCGACGAAGTACCCTTATCAATGGAATACCAAAGGACAAATCCACGATGCAAATCTCCATATCGACTAAACATCAAAGGATAAATCCATGATGCCAAACATCATATCGACGGAATATCAAGGTGCACAGCAATGACGCCAAGTATCCATATCAACAGAATATCAAAGTACTAATCCATGAACATGCCAGCTTAAGGTGCAAAGGGGCTAAATGTCCACCTTAAGGCTAGAAATTTAGAGATCCTTTAAAGGATAAATCTACCAAAGACCAGTTTAAGGTTCAAAGGGGCTAAATTAGTCCACCTTAAGGCATGGAAATTTAGAGATCCTTTGGTTTGAAGACTATACTTGGCGATATTTGAAGGCTCCAACTTGGCACATGGTGGATTTGCGATCAACTTGAAGACTCGACGGATTTGAAGACTTCGACTTGCAAACATGGTAGTTTTGAAACTTCAAATTGAAGACTTGATGGACTTTAAGACTTCAACTTGCAGATATGGTGGATTTAAAACTTCAACTTGAAGACTGGCGGATTTGAAGACTTCAACTTGCAGGCATGGTGGATTTAAAACTTCAACTTGAAGACTGGCGGATTTGAAGACTTCAACTTGCAGACATGGTGGATTTCAAACTTCAACTTGAAGACTTGCCGTATCTTAAGACTTCAATTGGTGGTCATGGTGGATTTAAAATTTAAACTTGAAGTCTGTCGGATTTGGAGACTTCAACTTGCGGATATAGTGGCTTTGGCTTTAACTTGAAGAGTTGTCAGATTTGAGGCCTTCAACTTGAAACCGACAGATTTGCAGATCTCAACTCGTTGATTTGATCACTTGCTAAGAGATTACAGTCATCCTATTGGAGAAACCCATTTGCCATGGAAATTTCCCCCATTGGACCAACGGTATTTCGTGAAAGTCCAAATTTTAATAAAAGGATGCTTGTATGTACGATCTGCATGTGCCTTGTTAGGCGGATTTCATTCCATCAAACTTCACTCAAACAACATATAGAGTGATGTTTTTTTTTTTTTTTTTTAACTCATGAGACTGAGCCTAGAATAAAACTCTAATCGGCCTACGTAACTCGGTGAAGAGGATCAAGTCATTCCGTAGTTCAGAAAGAATGAGTTTTTTTTTGTCCTAACTTTTGCCTAGGCCGCCCTTTGCGAGGTTTTCAACCTAGCGGATATTTTTTTGTGTGCTAACTTTTGCCTAGGCCGCCCCTTGTGAGGTTTTTGACCTTGCGGACATTTTTTTGTGTCCTAACTTTTCCCTAGGCCGACCCTTGCGAGGTTTTCGACCTAGCGGATATTTTTTTTTGTGTCCTAACTTTTGCCTAGGCCGCCTCTTGTGAGATTTTCAACCTAGTGGACATTTTTTTTGGGCCGTGCATAGTTTATACTCTTGCGGGCCAGGAGTTACATGCAGTTTATGCTTGTGCCTTAAGGAGCGTCGTCTTGCTTCAAGGATAGTACTTCTTCAAGAACTTTGCGTTGATAGGACCGATCCTCAAGCCATCCGCGTCAACAAGCTTATAAGCGCCACTTGAATATGCTTCTTATACGACATATGGTCCATCCCATTTTGAAGTGAATTTTCCCCCAGACTTATGGAAAACGATGATGGGTCTTCTTACCGCAAGGACTTGATCTCCCACTTGGAAGGACCTCAAGCGAACCTTTTTGTTGAAGGCACGAGATAGACGGGCTTGATAACATTCAAGATTTTGTTGAGCCTCCAACCTTTTCTCATCAAGTGCTTCTAACTCTGCAAGACGCAACCGAGCATTTTCCTCTTCGGTGAGCCCTTCTTGAATAGCAAGTCGTAAAGAAGGTATTTGGCGCTCGAAGTGGTGGATCGTCAACTCCATAAGCAAGCGAGTATGGGGTTGCTTGCGTTGGTGTGCGGTAAGTCGTCCTATATGCCCATAAATCTTCTTCCATTCGTTCATGCCAATCTCGTTTGGACTTGGAGACAACCTTCTTCAACAAGTTACACAAAGTCTTATTCAACTTCATTTAGACCGTTGGCGGCAAGCATGATACATAGAAGATTTACGTCGCTTGAAAGCGATGGTGAAGAGATCACAAATCTTGTTCATCAATTTGTTATCAAATGGCTTGCCATTGTCCGTTATTATGTAACGAGGAATGCCGAAGCGGTAGATGATGTTTACTCGGATGAAGTTCACAACATGCTCCTTCTTCACTTCTTTAAGAGCGACAGCTTCGACCCATTTTGAGAAGTAATCGGTTACAGCCAAGATGTACAAGTGTCCACCAGAAGATTTCGGCAACGAACTAACGACATCCAACCCCCAAGCGTCAAATGGCCAAGATGCGATGGTCGGGTGTAATATTTCATTATTGGGCTGATGTATAAAATTCGTATGAAACCGACAAGCCTTCCATCTCGAGCATAGTCCAAGCAATCTTTTCACCATTGTTGGCCAATAATGTCCCATCCTTTTATGTATGTGAAGCGGAGCTTTG
The DNA here is from genome assembly GCF_029784015.1 of Lycium ferocissimum. Classification (NCBI taxonomy): domain Eukaryota; kingdom Viridiplantae; phylum Streptophyta; class Magnoliopsida; order Solanales; family Solanaceae; genus Lycium; species Lycium ferocissimum. The sequence goes on along the minus strand of NC_081342.1, from coordinate 57,902,737 downwards.
GTCCGTATTGATGTGATCCACATACTCCCGAACGTGCTTTTCGCAAAGCTTGTCATCGCTTCATTTTCTTTCCCTCCCTCAAACATCGCAAGAGTACCCCCTCAAAAGATCTTCTATATAAAGTATCCTTGTGGTAAAGGAATCGAGGCGCATGACGACGAATCTCTAATGCTGCTCTTCTTCTTCGATTTTTCCGCGCATCCCATAACTTAAGTAGTCAATGATGGGTTGTCGCCATTCTTCCTTGCAAATGGTCGCTCCTAAAATTTACCACCAGTCGTCCACAACATTCCTACGAGATGCTCAAGCTCACTTTCCGCGCCTTCGTCCTCATTTGGTGGACGTACTACCCATTTTTGCGTATAGTCACTTGAGTTTGATGCCGGGATGGAAGCGAAATCAGTTAGTGTTGAAACCAGAGTCAACATATAAAGCATCGGCTTTCTTATTTTCCGATAAGGTTTGTTCTTTATTTTTCGATTGGAACGTGCCTTTGAAGAGTCACATCACGCAATGATGGATTGCTATCCTATCAACTTTATTCCGAGCATAAACCATGATCAGGGGAGTAATTTAGGCTTCGACTTCATAACTTCCCGGGGAGTTAATTGATCACTTCCAACCGAGAGTCACCAAACACTTGTCAACTCGCAACGGTGTAAGACTTTGCTTTTCATGTCGACTTTGTTTGTCGTCCATTTCAAGTCCAAGTATTAGTGCTTGGTATTGACACAGTTTCGACATCTCTTATTGGAGCAACAGAGCAACATTGTGTCAAAGTAAAGGAGTATGTTTGTAGAAATTCTTTCCTTACGGAGTAACAAATACCACATTAAACACCCATTTCCATATTTTGTGGCGGATCACGTTGCCAAGAAGCACATCATCAAAGAACATTTTTCACGGAGGTTGAATTTCAACGACCATTGCATCTTCGTCGGGGAAGTTCATCTCAATTAGATCCCAATCATCAAATATCGGGTGATCGCGTCAAGAAGTAAATAGCTTATATTGAAAAATAACTATCTTCTTTTAAACCGCCTTCGAGATATTTCAAACATTGATAGTAGGAGGCATCTTGTGTACATCTTTTTTTAGGGATGTATGTGATCTCTAATTTGTTGAAAGCTCGGAGGTACCACCTCGCTAGTCGATCACCGAGGACCATGTTTTGACATCACAAACTTAATGGGATTTGTTTCACCCGGGAAATAAGATGAACAGGTTTTAGATGATGAGTAGAGGCAACTTGAAAGTAGTGCTTCAACTTTTGAAGCATCGAGAAGTCTAAAGCCAAACACAACTTTTCAAATTGGCGTGTAATTCGCCTCATTTGGTGTCATCATTCTTGCTTCCGCTTCAAGTAGTAAAGAGAATTTTTTCTTTCCTTCACTATTCTCTTGGGCCAATAACGCTCCAACCGACTTTTCTTGTGCTGAAATGTATAGTATCAATGGTTTTTCAGGTACAGGGGCTACTAAAACTGGAGGCTTCATCAAATATGACTTGATATTCGTGAAGGCATTAGTAAATGCTTCATCCCACTTGAAAGGGGCGCCTTTCTTCATGAGATGACTAAATGGTTGGCACCTTCCAGCTAAATTTGAAATGAATCTCCTAATGTATGCTCTTGTAGACTTTTTAACTCATGAATATTTTGAGGCTTGGGCATTTTCAAAATCGCATCAACTTTGGCTTGATCAATTCCAATCCCTCGATGTTGAACAATTAAACCAAGGAATTTTCCAGAAGTAACTCCAAAAGCACATTTCAATGGATTCATTCGAAGTTGATATCTCCGAAGGCGCTCGAACACCATTCTCAGGTCTTGCAAATGGTCGCTCCTCTTTCTTGATTTTACCACCAAGTCATCCACATAGCATTCAACATTTTTGTAGAGCAAATCATCAAAGATATTCTGCATAGCCCTTTGATATGTGGCACCAGCATTTTTCAACCAAAAGGCATCACTTTTTAATAATAAATACCCTTAGGTGTACGAAATGCAGTAAGCTCTTCATCTTTCGGCGCCATGCGAATTTGGTTATAGCCGGATGAACCGTCTTTATGAAAGACATCACCTCGTACACTTGGAGTGCTTGTTGTAGCATCAATCATCAATGTCGGGATGGAAAGAACTTGGAAATCATCTTCTAGGTCATGCATTGTTAAGATCCGTGCGAAAGTAGACAATAAAATTCGCGTCGAGAAAATAATTCAAGACGAGGAAAAATATCCGTTGTATTTGAGTTTTCAAAATATGAGTGTTCTTTTTCACGGGAACGATGCTCGAACCTTTGGTCTTGGATATTTATCTTCACAAATAAAGCCAGCTTCAATGAGTTGATGTTGACTTTATTTTCGATTGAAGGAACCAAACACTTTGATGGGTCCGAAAATGCCTTTGGGCCTACTTGATCTTCGGATATTTGATGGACACCTTGTATTCTTGACCGCTCATGATGGATTGCTACTTTGGGATCTAATGATAAGGACGATCTCTTTATAACTCCGATGTTTGAGCAAAAACATCCCTATATTCTTTAAGTATTTCCATGTAAGTGTCGTGATCTTATTTCATCACCGTGCCACGTCGTTAGAAAAGCACGGTACCAAGATTAACCCTTTCAAAAGAGTAACTACCTTGGTCTTCACCCTTTCTTCAAGTTCCCGGGAGGAGCATCTCGGCATCTTTATCGGACTGAGGATCACCATCAACGAAAAGATACGTGGTGCAATAGCTCGACGGAGATATCCTCCAACTTCGTGAGCAACCTCCATCCGAAAATGAAGTATCTTGATCACTTTGTATATAAAGGCAAGAATATGATATGAAGAACAAGTCATGTTTTACTTTCATCTCATCTTTGTCACGCTCCTTGGTATACACCACAGGTAAGACTTTGCTTACAACAGCACCTCCCTACGCGAAACCACAAGCTTTGTTTGTCGTCTCGATTCTAGAAGGAATCAAACTTGTATATCCTCTCACGTATCCGTTAGTGCCATAAAGCAAGCGTTTTCACGCTTTGATAATCTCTCGTGAAACTTGTTCTTTCTTTTCTTCTACACGAAACGGCCAATGGGACCATTCTCGTCTAATCTCTCAAATACGAAGCTTTTGTGGCCGACTTTCCAAGAGCACGATCAAACAACACAAAGTCCTTTTGTTTGAAGCAACTTTAAGAAAATATCTCATCTTCACGAGTTTGATGTAGTTGGTACTTGCCCTTCTTATGGATACGTAACCGAATCGGCGGAGGTTGTTTGTATTCCAAAGCTTCACGTGATTGCAGGTCTTTAGTGCCAGCTCCTAATGGAAGTTTCCCAACTTTGATGTTAAGCTCGTCGTATTCTAACGTTGTACCCGATGTTTTCTCTTGACAAATAACTTGTAAGCATTTGGATTAAAGCCTTCAATTTCACGTTTTGTAACGATTGAGTGCCATATTTTGTGGCTTTTATTAGTTTCGTAGCCTTAACGTTTGCATTCTCCAAGTAGCTTTGATGTATACTCTTAACTTTATTACATCAATAATGAAAACACAGAGTCCAAAGCAGGTCCACTGGGACAACATGTCCAAAACGGTCCCTACTAGCTCTTAATAATTTTCTTGAGTTTCGAACATATGGTCGACATCATTTCATGTCTTTCTTCAACTTTGGAACATGACCAGCTATCCACGAGAGTACAACATCAATTCTTCATCATTTTTTAATCGTGAAACAACTCACAAATGGTTTCAACTTGTTCCATCATTATAATAACAATCGAAATGTCAAGTAAAAGAGTCGGCTTCTTCACAAAGCAAGTCCAACTTCAACTTTTCCAATAGTCTCTTCACTTTTCAATTGCGATCTTATCACACTTACGGTCGTTTCATGATTTTGTCATCGACTTTTACCTCTCTCACAATGTAGTTCTTCAACATGAACTTCGCATCGATGAAGTGTGACCTAATACTTGAAAAGAAAATGGCTTATCTATTGGCTAGAACTATCTTGTTGCTTCGACTACACGTTTTATAGGGACCTTCTAAAGGGTTGAGATATTTCAAACATTGATAGTGTTGTGTAGTTGAAATGAATTGGACATTTCTTTTTATTCTTGTGTATCCATGGCATGCCAAGCAATATATTGTACGAAGTCTTTCGTCGATGATATGCATCCATGCATCATTGGATCGCAAATCTTCGAAGGTGATATCTAATTTGATAGCACCTATGGCTCGTGTTTCTTCCAAATTTAATTGTCCCAATATGTTGAAAATGATTGATCAACATTGTATCATAATGCGGCTTTCGATGAAAGTTCATGATGCTCTTGTTGTGATACCAAGTTCCTAATCTCCAATCATTTTTTTGTACAGGAAGAATGTTAACTCCGTTGATCCATCATCTATCAACATTCTCCCCTCCTTTATCCTCTTCTAAAATGGCATAACCCACCATGTACAAAGGATGATTGTGTAGTGTTTCACCAAGACAGAAGATCGTCATTCGTGAATGTGATTCTTGTATCATGCGTGGACCTCTTGGAAAGAAGATTCAATGTGTTTTAGATGATGATAGAGACAACGTTGATATTTCCTTCATCCCTATAACCATTGCTTTTGTCAAAATGTTCGTATATAACCAAATTGAAGCATGATGCCTCAATGTTGTCTCGAGTAGTCTTATTCTTAAACCAACTCTTAATGGAATTCCTCCAAAGTCACGGACGTCGTAGTTCCATTAGTGGTAGTTCACCCTCTACTTTTGTTTTTTTTTTCGGATGCTCTTAACTCGATTTCTTGCTTCCTTGTAGTCTTCTAACCATCCTCTAAATACTAATACTAGTTGGTTGTTTAGATGATTCTTTTTGTGGACTTATTTTCGGTTTTTATCGGTTATATCTCGCCTTAGTCACGTATTTAAAAATCCAACCTTTATCCTTCATCAACTTGGGTTTTATCTTCCTCCAATGGCCCTTTCTTATGTTCTTCAAAGCTAGATATCCGGACATGATTTATAGGGAGAGAGAGAACCAAAGGTGATAGAGACTTGATTCGAACTCTCCTTCTCATCGTTAAGAAAGAATGCAATCTTGTTCTCATTATCCATTTCGCATAACTTTGTCCTTGAAGACAAGCACATTTTTATTCATCCCAACCCTAGGATGACATACGAAGTCGATGGTACAGTATTTGTAATAGTTCGGTCGTTTGTTCTTCAAGCTTCATTGGACGCTTCATGTTGTCGGTAACTCAATGAGTTTCGAGAAGCAATTTCCAAGTGTTTTAGTTCATCAAAAATTTCGATTTGGGACATCGGAATCCAAGAATGTTAAGGTTCTCTCTCTATTCTCTTTCTTACATCTCCTTCAAGGTAGACTTTCATGTTACCCTTGTTTCGATGATGAATATTTGTTGTCTTGGAAGGAAGGAAATCCCAGGCTTTCATACTCAAGGCTAACCACAAGAAGAGAAAGCTTCTTGCTCACCTTCGTAGTAAACTTTACTATTGGTTATGGCCATGAGACATTGACGTTCATGGATTCTTTATTGTCACTCTTGGGACGATATTTTTTTTTTTTGTGTGTTCCATTAGCTACTTGGGTTGGGACAATGGTAAATGTCTTGATTTGAGTTGTCCTTTCCTTTGTGTAGGGTCGAGAAAGGCACTACTTCCATTCTTTTCAATAAAGGGAAGACATGTTCAACTCCATGATCATGAGCACGAGTATTATGTTCTTCAAAAGACCAATGATTTGGCTTAATTCCTAAAAGTTTGCAATATGTATTTAGTAAGCCCCAAAGGCATTCCTTGGATACACATCTCATATTGCGAAAATAAAATTAAAAAGAGGTTTGGCCAGAAGCCTATGAGCCTATCCTTGCGATTAGACTCGTATTTCTCCATCGGTTGATGAAATCGATAATTCGGTTTCGCCCTACCTCTATCCGGCGAGTGCTTTTCAGTAAGCTCGACCATGCTAATCCATTGATCAAATTACGCTTTGTGCTATAAAAGCAATTGAGGAACTCCTGCTCTAGTTACTCCCAACTATCAATATAATTAGGCTCATTTTTAATACGAATTTCGGTACCATTTCAAAGGCATTCCCAAAAACTTGAGAGAGCGGACGAACTCTTACTTTGCTATGACAAGATAGTCTCCATAAGTCCCGAGAAAAGCGTTGTTACATGTCTTCAACAAAATGTGCAACATGTTGCTTTGGATTTCCTTGCCTTCAAATTGTTGAAATTTGGGAGGTTGATAACCGGCGGGCATCTTGAAGCTATCAATTACGAAGTTTGTAGATGTCGGCTTTCCGTAAGTAAAAGAAGACTTGGTAGCAACCTTCGTACTATCCTTGATAGTCCCTTTCAATGAACCGCTTTAGTCGGTCGCATACGGAATAAAATCATCCTCACAAGAAACTTCGGAATTTCCTTGGTAGGCGGTACTTGTTTTGCATGAGGTTCAGTCTAAGGAGAGACCCGTGCAATTCGGACGAATGCTTCCGAGGTGCGTGGAACATGATTCTCCTTCCATTAATCCATATATCTTATCCATCAACTTATCAATCCGAGCGTCAATATGATTTTGCGTATCATCTTTTGTGCCAAGCCATCAATCACCTTTGCCAAGTTTGCTAGTGTCTCCTCCATTGATGAAGCGTTAGTTACCATTGCTTGCATGATTGTTGGGGATATTGGAGAATAGCATGGATTATATCACGAGCACACTCTCGCGATCCGGCAAAAGACCACCGGGCATTGATCTTTGAAACCTGGCTACTCTCTTTTACATGCAAGACCTGCTACACTCTCTGGAGTTAGGATCCGTCATATATGAAGTATCATCATCTTCCTTCATGAAATGTAAGAAACCAATTGATACCAGAGAGATCAAGTAATATAGAGCTAGAGTCACCATTCTCGTTAATCTTTTTCAGCATCATTGTCACTACTCTTCCTCCGATGTATTAGTGTAGAGGATCTTGCAAGGTCTAAGAAAATATTGGGACGAGGTTTATATGCAAGCAATATCATCCAAAAACAGAGTAACCTTGATTGCGGATGACACTTTTTCCTTCGGAGTGCTTTTGTTGTCCCAATATGTGTACGCTACCCAATAATACTTCAACCTATATTCGGTGAATCGGTCCAATGCTATTCAAAGTAACTCCTTTCTAGATGTTTCGATGGATGCTTTCCACATCAATACCAGAGAACTTGGAGTTAGCAACCTTGGAGTTGATCATTCTCAAGTTACAAGTCATTTCAATGTTCTTGAACTTTTGATCTGTCGAAAAGTTGAGACGAGAGGAACAAGAGATTGTCGGAATTCTTAACGTTCGGGCGTGCCGTAATACATTGTAGACAATATTTTAAAGTTATGACCAGCTATCCACGACAAGTAAAATAATAATCAAGACAGAAAAATATCGCAACAATCGTTGTATTTGATAATTCAAAATCAAGTAAAAACAGTTCACTAACTTCTTCACAAAATCTCTACACCATGCTTCAACATCTCTCGATAAAATCATAGATTCAACCATTTTTCAACAATAAATTCTTTTCATTCTTTTTACCATGAGATCTATGATAGCTTTCAGCTTCACCAAAAGGTCTTGAACTTGATGGATTTGATCTTGACTTGTACTTGAATTAACCCACATGGCTTTTCATGCTTGATCTTGAATCACACATCTACATCACCCGGATTTGAATTTGATCTTTTCAACTTGATTCGTCACTTAACAGTTGGTGACTTGAGATGATGGTTCTTGTTGCTCCAAAGACTATAGACGAACTAAAGTGAACTTGATTTTTGGAACGCTTGATATTTGATTCGCCTTTTGTTCTCTGATCTTTCTTTGTGTTGTGTATATTTGAAACTTGTAAAGAATGTTTGGTCACATGTACTTTGTAGAAAACTTAAATTTTCTGTTTGATCCACGCCTTCTTGCTCCTTTCTCAATTATTTACAAGACAATTGTATGTGTGGTGAATGATTCATCTTTGTTTTATCATGCCAAGATGGATGAGCGCCCCCGTTTTCACGAATCCATGTGATGGATGCCTATTTATGCTTCAACTTTTTCTCCTCAAAATTTTCAGCCCTATGGGATGTAACTTGTGTGAAGTCCACAATAGAAAATGTAGTGGATAAGGACATTTAACTCCTTTCGGCCAATGACTTTGAGTCATTTCACCTTGGATGTTGATGTTCTTGTTGGCGATGTTTGATTTTTGGCTCGAACATGTCACTTGTACACGTAAAATTTGTAACATCTTTATGGTTTCCTTTGATTTGACTAGGTAAAAATGCCGCATCATTTGACACGTGGCGTGATCAATTAAATAACCGAATCACCCGTTATCGCAAGCTATCCTTTATTTGACTTGGCGTGCCACGTCATTTGACACGTGGCACCAAAGTGGGCCTCTAGAATAAGATGATATATTGGGCTTAGAAAAGTGGGCTCATCATTTGTAGCCCAATTAATCGGACTAGCCCAATGAAATTGAATTTTGGACTAAGATAACCAATTCAATTATATTAGCCCATATATTTGTTTGGACTAACATATCTTGAATTTAATATAATCCAAATTTCTTGTAAATTTAAATTTAATAAAATTTCATTGTCCACAATATTATTAAATGTACTCACCAATATGTGAATTTGATTTGAGAAATTTAATTAATTGATATTTTTTGTCTAATTTATAGTCAAGAATACTCTTTTAAGTTGGAAAGTGAATAATCAATTATCAATTATGAGATATATTTAGAAAGGAATATTATGACCAAGATATAATTCAAAATTAAACAGAGAAATATAAATATGTAAGTTTAAAACTGAATTTGAAAAGACATGGTAAAACATTTAGGGAATATTATTACCAAAGAGTGAATATTATATTAATATAGATGGCGTATTCATCTAATATTTATCGATTCCATAAATTGAGATTACTTTATTTTAAAATTTAAATTCAAAGATAACATCTAAATTCAAGATACAAATTTTTTAAATTTAGAATTGGATGATAATGTTTTCCATCTTAACTAATTAAATCAAGAGATAAAAAAATTAATTAGGATATTATCTGCACATAGCAATATGGAGAACAGGTCTATCTGATTATGGTTTAAATTTTATTTGAAAGATAATTAGATTTAAAAAAATTAGAAGTGAATGAAAAAGTTAGATTTCATAAAAGTGAATATTTTAAGTTCCACATTTTAAGTTAATTCACGTTTTGAAGACAAATATTAATACTGAAAAGTTGATTAAATTTTAAGTTCCACATTTATTACATGGAAGTAAATAAGTAATTGACAATTAAGCGATATATATGGTATTTATATTGAGATAGAGAACCATTCAAAATAAAAATCTCAATGTAGAATAATATATATTTGGGTAGGCTAGCTTTATATGGAAAAGTTAGATTTCAGAAAAGTGAATATTTAAGCTTCAGATTTTAAGTTACATCACACTTTGAAGTAGGGCTGGGCGTTCGGTATTCGGTTCGGTATTTTTAAAGTTTGGGTTCGGTAATTCGGTATTCGGTAATTGAAAGTATATACCAAATACCGAACTTTCAAACTTCGGTTCGGTAATTCGGGAATCGGTAAATCAAATTTCGGTTCGGTACGGTATTCGGTAATACCATTTTTTTGCAGCAAAGCGCATTGGCAACCAAATAAGATCCGCTTAAATAAGATCCCGAAGTGAAAATTGGACATCAAATTGATTTAAGGCTTCAATGTCCATAAACCAACAATAGCTTCAACATTATTTCTAGCTTTCTTTCCACAAGATTGGACATCAAATTGATTTAAGGCTGAAACAATTTGATCAATGATAAATATTTGACACATAGAAGGTATTGTAGAAGTGAAATGAAATGACAATATATTATGCGATTTATAAAGAATTCACGAATATGAAAAGATTGTGAAACGAATGGACTTGAAATGTTTGGGTGGCTGACTTGAAATGTTTGGGTGACACGACTCCGAAATGTTTTAGCCCTTTACTCCTTTAGGCTGTACACGTATTGGTATTAATTTCGGTATTCGGTATTTACCGAATACCGAACGGTATAATTGTAAATACCGAATACCGAAACCGAAATATTAAATTTTATATTTTAGTGGAATCTTTTTGACCGAATATATTCGAATGATCAATAATGCTAAATAGCCGGTTCGGTTCGGTAATTCGGTTTTCGGTATTTTATGCCCAGCCCTACTTTGAAGACAAATATTAATATGGAAAAGTTAATTATATTTTAAGTTTCACATTTATTATTGATTGATAATCAAGCGTTGCATATGGTAAACTAATATTGTGACAAAGAACCATTCCAAAATAAAAATCGCTATGTAGAATATTATATATTCGGAGTCTTCTGACCTTATAATACAACATGAATCTTCAGAGTCTACGTCATATTAAAAAAAAAAAAAAAAAAAAACAAGTTGAAGCCAATGTAAAGTTTTACAGTTCAACTTGCATTGTTTCTCTACCATTTTATTGCATAGGGTACTTCTACGTTCTTAACTTTTCATCAATAGCTCAGGAGAATTTATATCGTAAGTTCTTTTATTTGTAAATCTTTTATTTCAACGTAGGTTATATTGCTTAATTATTATTTTTATCATAATATTTAAAAAATAAAAAGAAACTTCATTAGAAGTATTTAGTTTTCTTAGTTGCTTTTTGGATTTTAGATTCATCTCATAACGTTTCGGATTATAGAAGGCATTAGTTTTTTCTTTTTGTAGTGTTTGAAATTTGGGGTGCGTAGTAAGAATCAGCAGTGGCAATGAACTATCGACAACTATGATAACAAATTTCTTACAAAATCAACAAATCACCGTAATCTTACTTTTATTGTAGTTTTACTTTCAAAAAAACTTATTATGTTGCAATGTCTAAGTTGATTTGTAATTTTGATTCTCTTAAAAATTTTGTGTCAAACACAAGTTGACTATCAAAGGAGCCTACAAGGTTAGACGTTCATTCTCACCTGCAATTATTTTACTTATTATTTTTTTTTTAAAACTTGCTTTGTATTCATTTCAAATATATAGTTTTAACCAAACTTCTTTATTTTTGAAATTTTACTTTTTATTTTTTCTCCTTTGTATTATATTTTCAAGGAGTAGTTGGATAAATATAGTTCAACAAAATATTTTTAATACATTAATTACTGGTTGGTTCTAGAAATTCAAGCATTGGCCTTTTATCATCTTTAACGTTCTTCATAAATTTAAAATCAAAATCACCTTCTTAAGAAGAAGGGGCTGAGAAGAGATTGAAGAAGTAAATTTCAAAATTTTGGCAAGAAACACAGAAATACAATTATAAAGAAGGAATATGTACTTTCTCCCAACGATTTATGGTCAAAGGATGGGTGTTTAAGTGTTGCGTAATGAATATTATAACAATTGAAGAAAAAATTGCAGGTGCAATATTAACAAGTAATTAAGACACCGAGACTAGAAATTTTAATAATTTATAATATATACATAATAATATCCATCGATTGTTTTTTTACCGCATGCTCATTCATTTGGTTTCATTGATAGTTTATTTTTATTTTTATTTTAATTATTTTTGTAAAAGAAGGGACCAACATTAATTGAAATCTCCAAAAGAAGAAAGAACTAGAGTGATGTTTGGGAAGTAATATTTTTTTTTTAGTGAGTATGTATGATAACATACTTTAACATAGTTTAATTATACAAATGCATAAACATTATTATCAAAATTAATTAGTATATTTTATCTAAGTGATTTCTGTTTATTTTTATTTAAGAATTTGAAAAATGTAAATTTTATTTTTCTAATACAAGTTTTAAACAATTGCTTAAAAATACTTCTCTTCTTATTAAATGGAATATTTTTTTTTTGCTGCTTTGCTATGTTAAGAAATATGTAACAAACATATTGGTCAACTATCAATTGATCTAACAAAACGTGTAATATATAACAATTAACAATAAAATTTATGAAAAGTTGCTATAAAAATTAGATTTCATTTTTTTTCAACTAAAAAGCATGTTAAAGAATCACTTGAACAACTTTTAATTTATTTTTCAACTTTTAATTTATTTTTTACATGTAGGAGGAGTATTACAATTGACTTATAAAGAGAAAATAAATGATCTCTAAAAAATAACAGTTTAAAGATTAAAGCAATTAGTTGTAATTAAATATGTAACAAACATATTGGTTAACTATAAGTTGATCTAACAAAATGTGTAATATATAACAATTGACAATAAAATTTATGAAAAGTTGCTATAACAATAGAATTCAAAAAAAAAAAAAAAAAAAAAAAAATTCCAACAGAAAAGCATGTTAAAGAATCACTTGAACAACTTTTAATTTATTTCTTACATGTAGGAGGAGTATTACATATTGACTTATAAAGATAAAATAAATGATCTCTAAAAAATGACAGTTTAAATATTAAAGCAATAATTTATAATGTGATATTATAAATAGATAAGAGTAACAAATTTGTCATGTTTTTTTTCATTTGACCGCGCATCGCGCGGGTAGGAATACTAGTATTGAAAAAAAGGTAAAAGAATAATTTTAACATTCGATAATCTTCTACAATTACATTTTAATTTTATTTAAAGATTAAATAATCTTGTTTTATATTTTAGTTCTTTATTCCGCTCCCTTTAACAGTTGTTAGCTAGGCTATTTAAATATAACCTCTTTAAGCCTAATTTATCACAGAAATACCCTTTTACCCTAGCATATTTCAACTTCTTATGTCTTTGGAAATAGCTAAAAACAGTTAACACATTAACATGTGACGAAGGCACAATAGGTGTTTATAGTGAAAGTTGTTGAGGAAATTACAAACTTAACAAATTCATTTATACTAACAAATAATTTGGGGTGCGTTCCGCAAAGGACTACGTCTTCTCCAACCCTCATACTCTCTTTTCCTTTTTTTTTTTAATTTTTTTTTTCATATGTGTGAATTCACAAAATCCCCTAAGAAGTAGCATAGAAAATGTTTCATATATCTTCTCCAAATTACATTTTGTTATATTTGTGCAAAGTTAAATGATTTTTTATTTGATGATTATAGTGTATAGTGACTTTCGGGGTACTTAGATAGAATCAAATGAACTTTTTATTTTTAAAAAAAGGTTATTGATGTAGTGGCGATACTAAGTAGAGGAAACCGGATTCAACTGGAAAAGGGTAAATATTTTTAGCATAGTGGTTGAATAGTTTCCAATTATGACGTCTTTATTTTTTTTTTTTTTTTTTTAATTCACTTATATAATTTCTTCAACCCCTAAACCAAGTATGGGTTGGTGCCTAACTTTTAGCAGGCTACCGCAAGCTAAATATAGAAGCTAAAAAGGCATCAGAAGATTAATTCGAATTACAAAAAGGGGAATAGATAATGAGAATATTTAAGGGACTTCATTTTGCGACATAAATTTTAACACTCATTCAAGAACTCAGCCGTAAAGAAGATCAATATTGATTCACAAGCAATTATTGACATGATTAAAATTGAAAATGATAACATTCTCACGTATCATTGATAATTAATTGACTGAGTTGAGCTGAGTTACCTAATTAACCATTAAACACTCGTATATGTAGTAGATGAGTTAACAAAATATGGATGCAATAATCTAGTATCGTCCACTTTGATTTCTGTATATTCTGTCTCATTTTCTGTTTGATCTTAAGGATTTGAATTATCATCACTAAAAAAGATGGAGGGTAAACTCACAGTTTCTTATTGTAGGAATTGATCCTTCATACACTTAAACCATTCATACGTGTATGTTACATTAAATTTGACTATCAAGGTTGTGATAGAGTGGTAAATACTCCTTCATCTTTAACTAGAAGTCTTAGGTTCGAGTTTTGTGATAGAGCTAGTTGTTTTCTGGCGAAAACGGATTTAATCAGAAAACCAGTTAGAGATGTTTTTATAGGGTTTGAAGACAAGTGGGACGTATCCAATTCCGAGAACTCTTTTATGAGCCCGGTCCGGAGTGGTATTGATCTTGGATAAAGTTTTGTAAGAGACAGAGATAATGAAAAGTCCTTCAAGAAGCTGAAAATAAGAAAGTAATAATCTCATGTGTATTGCCTATTGAGAGAAAATATGGTGTTTACAAGAGCTTCAAGAAGAAAAAGATGCCTTCCTTCTACCATAAGCTAAGTTTATATAAGCCAATCCCCAACTTTTCAAATCCTATAGTACGGGTGGTGTGACATTGCTGCAAGCCCAACGTGCACACATGTTGCGGCACTCTGCCCCAGGCCTGTGGATGTGATGCGAGTTGGTGGGAGTGGAGGCCAGCTGGAGAGACCCCCCGGCCCCATTGAGTATCCGGTCTTGTGAACTAACCCCGGGTGCGCTTTTCACCGCATACATATTGTTATATCCCGTATTTCGTACGTCGGGATAATCCGAGTCAACCTCGATAAGTTAAGGACAAGACCGTTCCGAGATACGAAGCAGAGAGACTTTTGTATGTTTTAAAAGTATAAGTGTGTATGATTTTATGGGCATGGAAATATTAAGGAAACATTTGGGGTCAAAAGCTATTTTTAGAAAGTATGTAGCTCATGAAAAAAAAAAAAAAAAAAGAAGAAACAAGGGCCATGTGGCCGGCCACCTTATGTGGGCCATGGCCACATGGTTGGCTACCATATGAAATTAAAAGATGACAAAGTGGTCATCATATTCATCTTCTCCATCTAGAAATTTCAAGAAAACTTGGAGAGAAAAAGAATAAGAGCCATTCGGCCAAGAGGAGAAAAAGTGAAGATCAAATCTTCATCCCAAAAATATTTTTCTCAAGCATTTCAACTCATTAGAAGGTGGAGAACAACATGGAGTGGTTGTTGGAGTGGTAAGAACAAGAATTAGTTCAAAAACAAGCCCTAGCTAAGTTGAAGAACCAAGTGAAGAAGGTATGCTTCAATCTTCCTTTTTATATGTTATGAATGGTTTGTGGATGTTGTGGTATGTAGAAATGAATGAAATTCATGAAATATGGATGTTAAGAGTGAAGCCGTACGTATGTGGGTGTTGGCGTGTGTGTGTGTGGTGTGTAGGAGCAAAGGATTAATGGTATTTAGCATGTTTGCATGTTGTTGTAGTGTGTGGAAATGGATGGAAATCATGAAAATGGCATGTTGATGTTGTAGCCGTGTGGAGGGTGTTGGAACCGTGCATATGTAGTATGTATGCCAAGAATGAATTAATTTTATTTAGCGTTTTGTTTGTTGTTGTCGTGTGGATTCCATGTTGATAACGAAAGTTTAATGAATCAATTTGAAGTTGTGATGGTTGTGGGGTCGAATTGGAAGCCAATGTAACTTTTATGTAAATTTACATTTAGGATGATAACATTGTTAAAAGGAAGATGGTTGGTATAGTTCATGAGTTTTGAAAGAAAGAAATGCGTTCGTGTTGTTTATGTTGAGTTGGGGAGATTTTGGGTAAGATGGTGGTATGGTTGGGTTGTTTGAAATATTGTGTGAATTGCTTAAAATGTCCTTGAATATTGTTTGAATGATTTCGGATTAGTAATTGAACGTATGAGTATTGGCGTTAGTTTGATTCTATGTGGTTGAATTGAAAGAAGATGGTTGATGTTAAAATGTGCTTTGAATTGATGATTGATGTTGTTGGAATGTTTGTTGGTATTGTGGTTGATGAAATTGGCCGAGTTGAATTCTCGGGGTGTCGCATTTACAGGGGAAATGCTGCCCAAATTTCTGTAGAATAAGTGTTAGTTGAAATTGAACTCCTAAGTGCCTTTGGTTAATATTTGGCATTTAATGGCATATTGTAGATCTTGGGGAGTTCGCGACGTAAGTTTGGATTATCTTGGAGAGTAGACGAGGTATGTAAAGCTACCTTTTCTTTCTCTTGGCATGTCTTAGAGTAAATAAGCTATGACACGATTCTCGAGGTAACTCTACTCTGGTGATCCGAGCATGTCCATGACTCTTAGCTCTCTCTTGATATTCGTATTCCTAATGTAGTCGGATTATAGTTCTTATGTCTTTCGTATGGCTATATTTTAAAAAGTTGCATAAAAGTTTTGTCTTCAAAAGAATTTTGTTCTTAAATGAATCTGAAACTACGAACGTCCGTAGCTTTCACAAACGGGCTCGGATCGCTTTGAAACGCTCATAGGAGGTTCCATAATGTATAACATCCCCGACCTTCATAGGCGGGCTCGGATTTGGGTTGACACCTATCCGTGGGCCCGCGAGACTTTCCTTTGTATACTTCTGACGACTTTTGGAAAGAACTTAAAATGACTACCACCCCGACCCCCGAGTATGATCACTTACCTATCTGTTAAATCTGTAATGAGGAATTGCATGTATATATGATTTTGATGCGTAACTATGATGGCTAAAGTTCTATTTTGATATGTCCCCGAGAAACATTCGGGAGAAACTGAATTTGACTATTGGTTAGCTTTAAATGAAGGTTCGTTTTGATTATTCTGTTGAATTGGTAATGATGATTATGTGTGTGTGACTTCTTACTACTCTGCTCGTGCGTATGATTATGATCTCTATTCACTGAGTCCCGGGCCAGGACATGTTTTCGTGCGCAGCTTTGCTATATTATTATTCACCGAGTCCCTCGATAGAGGGCCGGGACACGCTATGTATATGATGATATGATGACGATATGACTCTATTTACCGAGTCCCTTCTTAGAGGGCCGGGACACGCTACCCACCGAGTCCCTCATTAGAGGGTCGGGACACGCCATCCACCGAGTCCCTCATTAGAGGGCCGGGACACGCTATTCACCGAGTCCCCGCAGAGGGCCGGGACACGCTATATGGATATGTATACGATGATATGATCTTACTACCGAGTCCCTCACTAGAGGGCGGGACATGCTATATGTATACGGATGCGCGTAAAGATTGTCGATTGGGTCACTAAGCCCATGACGCGGGTTGGATATGATATTGTTAGGCTGGTTTGTGTTTAAGGGTAAGCAAGTACGATATTCGATTATTGCCCTCACTTCCGTACTTTTACTTCGCTTATATTTTCGTTCTCGTATTTCATGCTTTACATACTCGTACATATTCCGTACTGACCCCCTTTCTTCGGGGGCTGCGTTTCATGCCCGCAGGTACAGACGATCACTTCGGTGCGCCGCCAGCTTAGGACTTCCATTCTGCTGTTGGAGTGCTCCCTTGTCCAGGAGCCCGTATTTGGTACAGACTTCTCTGTTATGTATATATATCCATTCAGGGGTACGACGGGGCCCTGTCCCGTCATATGATTCTGTTATCACTCTTAGAGGTCTGTAGACATGTCTGTGGGTTGTGGGTAGTATAGTCAGTTGTGTTTGCGTTCTGTACATTCCAGGTTATTTGTATGATATGTATATATGTATATGCTTCACCGTGCCTTTCAGTATGTATAAATTCTCAGCATGTTTGCTATAAGTTGATTATGGTTGGTAAAAGGTACGAGTGCCCAGCTCGGGCACTAGTCACGGCCTACAGGGTTGGATCGTGACAAAAGTGGTATTAGAGCGGTTCGTCCTCGGAATGTCTACATACTGTGTCTAGTAGAGTCCTGTTTATCGGTGTGTTGTGCACCACATCTATAAACAAGAGGCTACAGGACATTTAGGATACTACCCTTCATTCTGATCTTAGATCGTGCGATAGAGCTGTGTTATCAGGATGATCCCCTTCTAACGAATTGTTATGTTTTCAGCGATGCCTCCGAGAAAGGCGACAGGCGCTTCCGAAGGGCAAGTCCACAGTGGCGGGAGAGACTAGCCAGGCCCGGGGAGTTACTAGGACCCGTGCTGAGCCTGTACTTGAGGTTGTGCCCTCGACGGCTAGTTCTGCTACACCGCCAGTATCAGATGGACTTGGAGCGACCGCGGTGCGAGTCGGGCGGCCACCCCCGACGACCCGAGCCTCGGCCCTCCGGTAGGGGCGGAGGATAGGGCCATGCGAGATGCGGTCCAGCTATTGACCAGGATTGTGGCGGGGCAGGCCCGCAGGTATGGTTTAGGGGGTGATTATGTAGACAGACGGGACAGTCAGAGGGCCCGCTATTTCTTGACCTGTAATCCACCAGAGTTTTTCGGGTCAAAGCCCGAGGAGGACCCTCAGGAGTTCATCAGACAGATGCAGCGTACGTTGCGGTTGGTTAAGGCTTCCGAGACTGAGTCTGTCGAGTTTGCGTCGTATCGGTTGTATGATGTAGCTGCTAACTGGTACGAGTCCTGGGAGTTATCCAGGGGCATGGATGCTCCTCCAGCTGTATGGGACGAGTTTGTGGAGGCCTTTCTTGGCCATTTCCTGCCTCCAGAGACGAGGCGAGCCAGGGTTCACAGATTCCTACATCTGAGACAGAATGGTAGGAGTGTTCGGGAGTATAGTCTTGAGTTTGACTCCTTGGCCAGATATGCGCCTACTATCGTGGGCGATATGGCCGACGTAGTACATCAGTTTGTGATAGGGCTTGATCCTTATTTGATCGATAGCTGTATGGCGGTGGCCTCCCAGCCCGGTATGGATATTGCCCGGGTACAGGCATATGCCCAGGGTATGGAGGATCGACACGGGCGTCGGCCGGCCGGGGGGGGGTATGATAGGGGCCGGACCCCGAGGCTAGATCGGCGGTTGTGCCGGGGGGTCTCGAGGCGGTCGGCCTCCGCGATATCGGGCCCCTGTTCTCGGCCGGCGAGAGCGCACCCCCGCAGATTTCGGGTAGGAGATTTGACAGCACAGGGTATTCGAGAACCGGTCGGAGCTCCAGGGCCTCGGGTTCACAGTCGAGCAGGGGTTTGAGCCAGACGGGGCCATCTATGCCTCAGTGCCCTCAGTGCGGCAGGCGCCATCCGGGGGAATGCCGTTACGTTACAGGTGCTTGCTTTGCTTGCGGCCGTCAAGGCCATATCATGAGGGAGTGTCCGTATGTGGGCAACCGGGTGGCGCGGCCGAGGCTTACGGAGTCGATTCGGTCCATCTTCTCCTTTTGTAGCGCGCCCCACGGGCGGGGTATGCGGCACCGCAGTCGCGGCAGGTCGTGCGCGAGCCTCCGGGTTCTAGCGGTCCTTCGAACCGCATGTATGCTCTGACTAGCCGACGGGACCAGGAGGCGACACCCGATGTGGATACAGGTATATGAGCCTTTATTGTAATATTTTTTTTATGTATGTGTAATTACTGTGTGAATGTTATTAAACAGCGACAGGTAGGAATTCGGAAGCCGATAACCGAGTATGTGTAAATAACGGCGGTTAAGGTGTGTCCGTCGCTATTGGGGACCTGGGAGACTAAGACGGAAAAATAGTTGTACCTATAGGTGAAAAATGAATGTTAAGGATCGAAAAAGGGTAAAATAGTAATTGTGGTATAAGAGCGTTCGGAAACCTGTTAAGATTTGACCCTACTCCAAATTACGTAACGAAGGTCACGCGGTGAGGTGGACGCGGTTATACCAGCGTTAGAGCATCGTATTCCATCGGAGTTCCAAGGTTAAGCGTGCTAGAGTGAGAGAAATTTTAGGATGGGTGACCCCCTGGGAAGTTTCTGGAAGTCTTACAATCCATACGTAGGGAGTAAATGGGAAGCTAGAGTAGTCTAAAAGGGGTTAAAATACACAGAATAGGTGGAAATCTTAAGAGGTCGGGTAGCCCGGAACGGACCAGATCGGGGAAAGAAAGAAGAGGCGTCACAGTTTTAGGATTAGGATGAGTTGGAATAGTGGTTGGAAATAATTTGTAAGTGAGGAGGCAGCGGCTATATGTCCACGTGTGCATAATATCCCGTACATGGTTATGTTAGCAGATATACGTATCCCGGCAACCAATGTGCCGGCATATGGAAGGCATTGATCGGACAGGATGATGAAGTTCGAGCGAAAAGAAAAGAAAATAAGTGGCATGAATGCCATAAGGCAAGCTGATATTGTTTTAGTATAAGGTAAACCTGGGGAGTGCTAACAT
Source organism: Lycium ferocissimum (assembly GCF_029784015.1). Taxonomy (NCBI): domain Eukaryota; kingdom Viridiplantae; phylum Streptophyta; class Magnoliopsida; order Solanales; family Solanaceae; genus Lycium; species Lycium ferocissimum. Next base: position 57,882,705 of record NC_081342.1, on the reverse strand, counting down.
AGCGATATTGGAAAAGGAAGAAAGTGAGTAGACGAATGGCGAGGGGACCTAGATATCGGAATAAAAGTGCTGCCTAATGGAAATTGGAGAACGCATATATAGAGTAGAATATAATCAGGTAATAATATAAGTACACCCCTAAAGGGGGGGAAGCGGATGAGAGAGATGCAAGTATCAGATAAAGACAATTAATACCACAACGTGTTTGATACGGATACCCGGTGGAAAGTAAGATTCCTCGCCGAGACAAGTTAGTAAGACCCAAGCCGACAAAAAGGGTAGAGGCTGGAATGGCAATTGAGATAGTGCTGAGAAGTAATTGTAGAGGTCGGGGATGATATGACACTAGGATGTGAAAGCCTAGAGGGAAATACGACAGAGAACGACGACGAGTAACTTACGGAGACACTGGGAAAGGTAACGCTACCGTGTTGGATTGGAAACTAGGATGTGGGCAATAAGGTTGTTCGCTAATAATATTATGACCCAGGAAAAGAAGAGAGAAGGGAGAAAAATAGATAATCTCTATAGTAGGAAGTAAGAAAACCAATGAAGGAAAGATGTAAAGATGGTTTAAGCTAGGTTACCGAGATAGAATGAACCCGGAGGACAAACCAGATATGGCTATGGTTGGACCAAGACCTATTTCGATACCGGTTGTAAGGAAAGAAAGGAGTAAACAAAGTGAAACAGACGTAAGGAATAGTGAAACCATGCTAAGACATTTCGGGCTAAATAAAGCACCTTTGCATATTCTTGTGAAGATTGCGATGTAATGTGTGACCGGGAAGTTGGGATTAAGATCTGAGCGAAGGGACAATAGAAGAGTTTGTGTTGAAGATAAAGAAATGACATAAGACAATGTGCCTAAAATGTTACAAGCTGAGTGACAGAGGGTAAATTTATGTATCAAAACCCTTCAGAATTATATCAGCTGATGACAGTCGAAGCAGGGAACGGCTATTAGCAGCTCAGAAACGACAGAAATTATATGACGATAATCGGCGTCGACATTTAAAATTCCAAATTGACAAGTGGGAATGTCTGGAGATATTATTCATAAAAGATGCAATGAGATTCGACGAAAAAGGAAAGTTTGACCCGAGAATAGGGGACTTTATTACATGCTCGCAAGGCAAGGAATATTATTAATAGATGAGATTGCATACCATGGCAGTAAAGGAAACCCCCAAGATCCTTATACAACTTTATAAGACTAGTTGAACATTCGAGGACGAATGTTCTAAAGGGGGAAGGATGTTATATCCCGTATTTCGTACGTCGGGATAATCCGAGTCAACCTCGATAAGTTAAGGACAAGACCGTTCCGAGATACGAAGTAGAGACTTTTGTATGTTTTAAAAGTATAAGTGTGTATGATTTTATGGGCATGGAAATATTAAGGAAACATTTGGGGTCAAAAGCTATTTTTAGAAAGTATGTAGCTCATGAAAAAAAAAAAAAAAAGAAGAAACAAGGGCCATGTGGCCGGCCACCTTATGTGGGCCATGGCCACATGGTTGGCTACCATATGAAATTAAAAGATGACAAAGTGGTCATCATATTCATCTTCTCCATCTAGAAATTTCAAGAAAACTTGGAGAGAAAAAGAATAAGAGGCCATTCGGCCAAGAGGAGAAAAAAGTGAAGATCAAATCTTCATCCCAAAAATATTTTTCTCAAGCATTTCAACTCATTAGAAGGTGGAGAACAACATGGAGTGGTTGTTTGAGTGGTAAGAACAAGAATTAGTTAAAAAACAAGCCCTAGCTAAGTTGAAGAACCAAGTGAAGAAGGTATGCTTCAATCTTCCTTTTTATATGTTATGAATGGTTTGTGGATGTTGTGGTATGTAGAAATGAATGAAATTCATGAAATATGGATGTTAAGAGTGAAGCCGTGCATATGTAGGTGTTGGCCGTGTGTGTGTGTGGTGTGTAGGAGCAAAGGATTAATGGTATTTAGCATGTTTGCATGTTGTTGTAGTGTGTGGAAATGGATGGAAATCATGAAAATGGCATGTTGATGTTGTAGCCGTGTGGAGGGTGTTGGGAACCGTGCATATGTAGTATGTATGCCAAGAATGAATTAATTTTATTTAGCGTTTTGTTTGTTGTTGTCGTGTGGATTCCATGTTGATAACGAAAGTTTAATGAATCAATTTGAAGTTGTGATGGTTGTGGGCTGAGCTGGAAGCCAATGTAACTTTTATGTAAATTTACATTTAGGATGATAACATTGTTAAAAGGAAGATGGTTGGTATAGTTCATGAGTTTTGAAAGAAAGAAATGCGTTCGTGTTGTTTATGTTGAGTTGGGGAGATTTGGGTAAGATGGTGGTATGGTTGGGTTGTTTGAAATATTGTGTGAATTGCTTAAAATGTCCTTGAATATTGTTTGAATGATTTCGGATTAGTAATTGAACGTATGAGTATTGGCGTTAGTTTGATTCTATGTGGTTGAATTGAATATAAGCGAATGTCGTCGCATTATGTGAAAGAAGATGGTTGATGTTAAAATGTGCTTTGAATTAATGATTGATGTTGTTAGAATGTTTGTTGGTATTGTGGTTGATGAAATTGGCGAGTTGAATTCTCGGGGTGTCGCATTTACAGGGGAAATGTTGCCCAAATTTCTGTAGAATAAGTGTTAGTTGAAATTGAACTCCTAAGTGCCTTTGGTTAATATTTGGCATTTAATGGCATATTGTAGATCTTGGGGAGTTCACGACGTAAGTTTGGATTATCTTGGAGAGTAGACGAGGTATGTAAAGCTACCTTTTCTTTCTCTTGGCATGTCTTAGAGTAAATAAGCTATGACACGATTCTCGAGGTAACTCTACTCTGGTGATCCGAGCATGTCCATGACTCTTAGCTCTCTCTTGATATTCGTATTCCTAATGTAGTCGGATTATAGTTCTTATGTCTTTCGTATGGCTATATTTTAAAAAGTTGCATAAAAGTTTTGTCTTCAAAAGAATTTTGTTCTTAAACGAATCTGAAACTACGAACGTCCGTAACTTTCACAAACGGGCTCGGATCGCTTTGAAACGCTCATAGGAGGTTCCATAATGTATAACATCCCCGACCTTCGTAGGCGGGCTCGGATTTGGGTTGACACCTATCCGTGGGCCCGCGAGACTTTCCTTTGTATACTTCTGACGACTTTTGGAAAGAACTTAAAATGACTACCACCCCGACCCCCGAGTATGATCACTTACCTATCTCGTTAAATACGAATGAGGAATTGCATGTATATATGATTTTGATGCATAACTATGATGGCTAAAGTTCTATTTTGATATGTCCCCGAGAAACATTCGGGAGAAACTGAATTTGACTATTGGTTAGCTTTAAACGAAGGTTCGTTTTGATTATTCTGTTGAATTGGTAATGATGATTATGTGTGTGTGACTTCTTACTACTCTGCTCGTGCGTATGATTATGATCTCTATTCACTGAGTCCCGGCCGTGACATGTTTTCGTGCGAGTTTTGCTATATTATTATTCACCGAGTCCCTCGATAGGGCCGGGACACGCTATGTATATGATGATATGATGATGATATGACTCTATTTACCGAGTCCCTCCTTAGAGGGCGGGACACGCTACCCACCGAGTCCCCATTGGTAGAGGCCGGGACACGCTATCCACCGAGTCCCTCATTAGAGGGCCGGGACACGCTATTCACCGAGTCCCTCCGTAGAGGGCCGGGACACGCTATATGGATATGTATATGATGATATGATCTTACCTACCGAGTCCCTCACTAGAGGGCCGGGACACGCTATATGTATACAGATGCGCAGAAAGATTGTCTGATTGGGTCACTAAGCCCATGACAGGTTGGATATGATATTGTTAGGCCTGGTTTGTGTTTAAGGGTAAGCAAGTCTGATATTCTGATTATTGCCCTCACTTCTGTACTTTTACTTCAGTTATATTTTCGTTACTGTATTTCATGCTTTACATACTCAGTACATATTCCGTACTGACCCCCTTTCTTCGGGGGCTGCGTTTCATGCCCGCAGGTACAGACGATCACTTCGGTGCGCCGCCAGCTTATGTAGACATGTCTGTGGGTTGTGGGTAGTATAGTCAGTTGTGTTTGCGTTCTGTACATTCCAGGTTATTTGTATGATATGTATATATGTATATGCTTCACCGTGCCTTTCAGTATGTATAAATTCTCAGCATGTTTGCTATAAGTTGATTATGTTTGGTAAAAGGTACGAGTGCCCAGCTCGGGCATTAGTCACGGCCTACGGGGTTGGGTCGTGACACATATAGTCCCTCAATTTTTGGGCCCTTTATAACATGAACTCGGAAAGTGGAAGAGTCTGTTCCTTTTTCAACTACTGCGCAGGAAACTAGTCAAACGTGACAACTCTTCCCACAATTAGACATGTTGTCAGGGCATCATTGAATGCACTCATTCACCCATTCGGCGCATCACTTTAGAGGCAATGATTGGCGGTTACAAGAGAAGATACGCCCTTTCACAAATCGAGGCTAATGATTATAATTTCCCTTATTTAAGCTATCCATTTGCCCGCTTAGTCTTCTTATAATTTATTTTGACAGCACTCTTACTTCATATCTCTGCCATTTGATTCCATCTTTCTCCATTTTACTCTCTCTCCCCTTAAAATCTTTAACGAAAAACTATGTCTTCCTCGTCATCTTCTTCCCACCGATTAGCCCTCACTATGCCTGAGGAGCATTTGGATGGGGCCTTCGATACCGCTTCCGACCAAAGGACTAGTACCGCCTCTTCCGCTAACACCCAAGAAATCAATTTCGGGTCTACCACCGCCGATATTATCCCCCAGTTCTTAATTTCTCGAAGGACTTTGGCTTTAGTCAACAATTGGGGTCGGTCATGCAGATACTCTCTTTGATCTCCGATGCTACTCTCCACCAGGTCTGCCTTGACTGCTAGTGGGGTCCAGAGGTTGAGATTTTGGCTGCCCTCGAGAATGCCAATATTGCCTATCATGCCCCCGATATGTCCATGATCTATACCTATCCTTTCACCATCGGTTTCTCGCCGCCCGTTCATGAAATGATTGAGGCATTTTATCGCTGTTACCAAGTATCCATTGAGCAACTGGCGTCCCAAGTTAGGAGGATAGTTCTGTGTATCTAAAACCTGGCAGATCTAGTTGGACTCCCTTTTACTCTGAACCACCTGCTCCATTTGTATTCTCATCGCATGTTCCGGGCAAAATGATCCATTTGGTCTCCCGAAGTTCTCGAGACCTGATCACCAGTGTTGAAGACGACTTCGACTGTTTTTGGTATTACCGGTTCTCGATGATGCGCATTGATCTGTTGCCTTTGTGCTTATTCGGACCCATTTTCGAAACGCTGGAACCCTACCTGTACGTGTCCCTTCTCGATAGTTATTCCATTCCTTTCTTGGACCTGTTTTGACAAGTCCGTCTTAATTTCTTACCTTGTGCTTTTGTAACGGCCCTAATAGAATAAGCCTACCTGCCCGAACTCTTTGGATGGGTGATGGCTATTTTGCGCGCATCCCCTAGGCTCGACAGGACTTGGAGGAGCACCTCTGCCAACCGCTGGAGGGGTAAAAACCATGGTAGACTAAAAGTAACTTTCGTTCCCTTTTCTCCCTTTTTTTACTCTTCCTGTCTTCTGACGAGTTTTCATTTTTCAGGCCTTACTGCTCAGGGATCGTTATATCGAAGAGTCCCTTCTCTGGAGGAAGCCTGGGTCAACATTGTGCTGGCTGCGGCCGCAGCCTCAGGTTCTCATAAACGCAGGCCTTCGGATGATCTTGGCGGTTCCATCTTAGGGGAGATAGGTTCTTGGGTGAGGACACGCCGTAGGCTTGTCCAATGCTGGCACGAAGATATGCAGGGGGTGATCATCCTAGACGAGGGTGAAACGGGGAAGGTGATTGAGAAAAGCGTTGGGGAATCGTCTGCTGCTGTCGAGGTGACCCGCTCGGAGAATTTCACATCTAGACATTCTGAGAGCGCACTCGGTGATTAGGATGTATGCCCCTCGGTCCCGCCACTATCTATTGACGGGCTTCGCCCAAGCTTAGAAGTGTCCCTCTCTCATCTAGCTGAATTGTTTCTTCAGGTGCGTCTTTGATTACTCTTATATGAGTCTCTTATTGTGTGTCGTCAGAGTATATACGTTATCCTCTCTTTTTCTCGAACAGGGTCATGCCAGCACTACTTCCACCCTTGAGTGGTCAAAGATATGCCCCCTTCTCCATTTTGAGAACTGGAGAGGTTGAAGTCCGAGAACTTGCATCTGCGAGTGGAGCTATCGGGGTTCGCATCTCGCCAGATCACTATCACCAAAGAGTGGCGGGAAGCCAGAAAGGCTTTGGCTGATCGTGATGATGTTCTTCAGAGTCTCACCGCTGCTCATCAGGAGCTTCAAGGTAGGATGGCACAGGTCGAAGTAGAGAGGGCTGCCGCTCGAGATTGAGTGCAGATGTTGGAAGCTTCCTAGACGTGTTTTCGGGGCCATTTTAACTAACTACGACTCCATCAGGCTGCTGATAAGAAAGTTGCTAACCTTACTAAGGACTTTACTGTTTTGAAAACTCGGGCTGATGTTCTTCACGAGATCAACGAGGGTCGTATTGCAGACATTTCTTCAGCCCTGCTAGATGCATAGGTGGATGTGGCAACCACTGAGATTGCGTTGGATGACCTGCACTCATCTTCAGATACCTCTGCCAGTTCTTCGGTCAGCGAGGATGCTTTTGCTTAACCCATGCTTATGTTTTGTAGGCCTCTGTGCCTTTATCGGATGTTATGACCTGCGTGCCGATTTGACCATGTCTTATTGTTTTTGCCAGATGTTGGGGCCCTTGTGCCTTCTTTGAATGATTTTGTTTTGGGCTTTTGAAACTCTTTTTTTTTTCATGCTCTCTGATGAATGAATGTTGCTCGTTTGTTTATCAATCTTATTTTTACTTTTACTCTTTGACATGCGTTTTTCTTGCAACAATCGTGGTGATGGGGTCGGTCCATGGATTTTTCTTCCTTTTCTTTTGCCGCATTTCGCTCAAAAGGTTGAAGGGAGATAGTGCATCAAGCTGTTCGCAAGGGCCAACATGATCCTCTTATTTTTAACACTTAACCGTCGAGACTTGATCGCTATGTCCGTCTACTAGAACTATGTTCATATTCGAGTATTGGTGTTTAAGTTAGGAAATGTTGACCGGCGTATGCCTTTTCTTTTTGCACTCAATCCGGGATTGTCACTTCTGGAAACACTTCTTGCGACCGGTAATTAATAATCCGATTCGCAATAAAGGAGGGCCCTTTGATTTTGGTGCTGATGAGAAGGGCGTCTTGACTCGTATTTTTAATGACACAAAGGTTCATGAGAACCATATTTGATTTTTATTTAACATGTAAGTTGCTCTAAGGTGAAAATGTCGTGTGTTCGAAGCGATTTTACGAAGCTCGTGACGCCCAAGTTGTGAAGTATGAGTTTGGTTTTGTCCCATGAGAAATCAAGAAGTTTCAAAAAAAAAATGTTTTTTTTTAAGACCAATTCTTTGAAGATAATAAAAAAAAAATAAGCCTTAATTCTTGGGGATCATCTCTTTGAATTCTTACTAAGTGCATCTCTTCTAAATTTGAGGAAGAGGTAAAAATTTTATTCCTTGTGTTATGGATACTATATATAAGCCTTTTTAAGGAATTTTGTACAAAATTTGCCGTAAGACATACAAAAGAAAGAATGTGGGGCGTAAAGGAAGAATACTGTATCATAATTTGCATGAAAATTTGGTTGTTAAGTTGTTGTAGGAAGTTTAGTGATTTTATGGTCCTAGTAATTATGGGAATGAATTGTTAAGGTGCAAATTGTGAGTTAAAAATGGAAGATAAAAATGTGTTTGTTCATTGTGTTCCTTTATCTCCATTGAATGCATGGTCTTGAATTAGATAAAAGAATGTATTGATATTAGTTTGATAGTATAGTAAGGGATGGAAGTTGTTGAACTATGTAGTGAAGAGAACTATTTACGTTATAGTGCGTTTTGTGATGCTTTTGATGTAATTGGCATTGTTCCGTATTTGAACAGCCCTCGGGATGGTGCGTTTGGTGGGAAATCCTATCATCACAAGTATTGGCTAAGGTTGAAGATTGAAAGTCTCATGAATACGGTAAATGTGACCATTTGCGATTCTCGGGAAACGGGATTGGAGATAAAAGCGAGCATAAGACGCCTCGTTAAAAACCTTGTCGTTCATCGAAAAGTCGATTAAAAACCCTATTTTCGGTGCGATTGAACAAATATTTTGTTGGTCAAGGAAAAGAGTGCAATGCGTATCCTTGATCTTCAGTGATATTTTATAAAACCCTTCAAAACCACTCGAACTTGGTGTTCTTTGCCCCCACTAAAGCTTTCTTAGGACCATTATCGGGGTGTGATATTCCTTTTTGGCACCCCAAACGTGTGATATTTTATAAAACTTTTTAAAAACCACTCCCGATATTTTATTATTATTACTATTATTAATAAAGTCTATTACCTGCGGCCCCTTCGAAGGCGCTAGATCGGGACCTTTTTATACACATTCGATGGGGCCGAGGTTAGGGATTAATATTATTACTATTATTATTATTATTATTATTATTATTATTATTATTATTATTATTATTATTAAAAATAATATGTCATTACTAGTAGGAACTCGATGTTTCCCTCGACTATTTTATTTACATATTTAATTCATGTGGTTCCACGATATCCATTTGTATTTTAAGAAGGCTTAGTACCACCGAGTTATTCGGGGGTGGAGCACCCCGCATGAAGAGAAGACTTGCTAATGGATCATCGGAGTGAGAGAGTGTCGTGTCATGGTTTTTAGCATATGACAATTGTCGCATATTTGAACAAAAGCTTTGGATAATGATTATTGTTTGAAAAGTTTCATGTTCGTCATCCGCAACCAATAGTATCGCTCGACTCGAGGAGGGTCGGGTGCCCATCCACCCCAGTAGGTCGGGTTGAGTCCTGACCCTCATTTACTCAAAGGTTCATGGAATGATTCCTACGTCCTGTGTTCGCGATTTTGCCCTCATCACATGACTTTGGTTTTTGTCCCGAATGTTTTTTTTTAAGATGTCTTTGATGATAATAACACGGGGATCCTCATTCCATTCGAAGCTGGCCATCTATTGGAACAAGGACTTTTACAAAATTTCTTTATTCATGCAATATGCGTGTGCCTTCGAGAAAATCTGTGTTTTGTTCATCCGGTGTTCCTTTATCGACTTTGACTCTTATAGCTTGTGTGACTTCATGGTATCTTCGGGGATTGAGTAAAAAACCCCACTTTGGTGAGGAAAAGAGTGCAATGCGTATCCTTGATCTTTACGAACTCTTTTCAGGACCCGCATGTGATTTCCTTTGGCAGATATGCGATCCCAAATAAAGTCTATTACCTCCTTTTCTCAGACCTTTTTATACACATTCGCCTCTAGCCATTTTGAAAAATAATATGTCATTACTAGTAGGAACCTGATGTTTCCCTCAGCCCCCGACATTGGTTCCACGATATCCATTCCCTATTTTAAGACCCCGAGTTTGCCAAGGCATAAGATCATTGCCCGACAATTGTCGCATATTTCTCGAGGGAATCGCGAGTATACTTTCCTTGTCGGTCCTAAACACTTGGCCAGTGGGCCGAAGTACGGCCTATGGAACAACTCCTCTTTATTCATGCAATATCACGACTTTGGTATCTTCAGGAGAGTCCCAAGGTACTCCCGCATCTTCTCATGGAATTTGCCTCCGCTCTTGCAGTTTGCCAAGGATGCCCGTTCATTTCTCGAGGGATCGGTGAGAATCGGGATGACGTTGTCACGACTTTGCTCAAATTAGCATCTTTCCTTTGGCCTTGCATTTAAGGATCGGTTTATCGAGAATCACTTTTTAGTTCCACATTTTCAGCCCTATCCCTCGAGCTAACTCCAATCCTGCAATTGTGACCTCATACTCGGCCTCATTATTAGTTAAAGGTAAATATTTAATGGCTTGCCTGACTGTAGCCCCTAAAGGAGCGGTCAAGACAATTTTCAACCTCGTCTTTCTTCGTGTTAGCGGCCCCATCTGGATATAGGACCTATTCTCCAAAAGCGGTCTCGGATTCCTGGATCGCTTTCTTTTGGGCACAGGGCATCATGCCCCGACTATAGTCAGCAACAAAATTCCGTTAAGGCTTTTGACTTGATAACAGTCTAGGATAAGTGATATCATATGCGCATACTTTAATTGACCAACTTGCTAACCTGTACGAAAGCTTGGGGTTGTGCAATATGTTTCTTAAAGGGAGCGTTGTTACCACACAGATCGGGTGACATTGGAAGTATGACCTCAGCTTTCGGGCCACGACCACTTGGGCCAGGTCCAACTTTTTGAGGTGTGGGTAACGTAGCTTGGCCTCAGATAAGGCCTTACTGGTATAATAGATAGGGGATTGCCTACCTTTTTCCTCTGGGACGAGCACAACACTTACTACGATTTCTGAGACAACTAAATAGATCAGTAGGGGATCTCCTACCTCCAGTCTTGTGAGCAAGGGTAGATTTGACAGGTATTTTTTCAAATCTCTCAAAGCCTGCTGACATTTCGGGGTCCATTCGAAGTTTTTATTCTTTTTCAGCAAACTAAAAAACTTCTGGCAGCGTTCGGACGACCTTGATATGAACCTTCCTAGCGAGGCCACTCTCCCAGTTAACTGCTTCACTTTTTTTAGCGCTGTTGAATGTTCGATATTTGTTCGATGGCCCGGATGTGATTCGGGTTAGTTTCGATGCCTCTGTTGGACACGATGAATCCCAAGAATTTGACGGAGCCCACCCCGAAGACGCATTTTTTTGGATTCAACTTTAGGTTGTGGGCGCGAAGGATATCGAATGCTTCCTACAAATGTCTTATATGTTCCTCTGTTTCCAGGGATTTAACAATTATATCATCCAAATAAATTTCCACACTCCGACCTATCTGATGTTGAAATAGCTGATGGGTCAGTTGCTGGAAGGTGGTCCTCGTATTTTTCAAGCCAAAAGGCATAACATTATAGCAATAGGTCTCGTTCTCCATGATGAACGAAGTCTTTTCCTGGTCTGCAGGGTGTAACCGAATTTGTTCGAACCCTCAGAACATGTCAGAAAGCTGAGCAACTCGTGCCCGGCCAGCGAATCGACCACCTTGTCTAGATGGGGCATAGGGTACAAGTTCTTCAAGTATGCTTTATTTAAATCTTTCAAATCTAAATACATTCGAAAACTATCAGATTTTTTAGGGAGTACTACTACGTTAGCCAGTGAATCGGGGTATTTCACCGCTTTAACCGCTCTCTATTCGATGAGCCGAGCTACTTCCTTCGTAACAAATTGACTGCGCTCTGCTGAAATTGGATGCCTTTTCTGCTTAATCAGTTGATAATCCGAATTCACACTCAGCTTATGGGTGACCAATTTCGGAGGGACGTCTGTAACATCAAAACCTGGCCTGGACAGCAAGCGGTGAGTTTAAGATCTTCTGTTGTGATACTTCCAGCGTCTGCTTCTTTTGGTGCAACAAATCCTCTTGGTATCCTCTCCTGCATACCCTCATTGGGTGAGTCTTTTGCCAGTTCTTCTTTATGTCCAGCAACGGGCTAGGCTCCGAGGTCGGAGTTCTGTAATTGCTAACAGTCATCATCCCCTTTGTCATCTTTAGCAGTCATAAGGGCAGTATTTCCTTGGCTTAGCTCTAGGTCTCCCCGGACATCAGTTATCCCCTAAGGGGTTGGGAACTTCATGACTTAGTGGAAGGTAGAGGGGACTGCCCTCATGGTATCCAACCATGGTCTCCCTATCACCAGATTGAAAGGCATTTCTCCCTCTAGGACATGGAATAAGGCCTTTGAGGAAACCCCCTCCACATGCGTAACAAGCTCGATCTTCCCTCATATGGTTTCTCTCGACAAGTTAAATCTGGCCAGAATCTTGACCATCGGGATCACTTGCTCTATTAGCTGCCTCTCCTTGAGAACTCGGAGTTGCACTACATTCACAGTGCTACCTGGATCGACAAGTACACACTTAACATTAAAATTAGAAATTTGGAGGGATATTACTTGTGAGTAGGAATGTTGACCACTGATATTTTTCTCCTCCACAACATCAAATGTAATGCGGTCCTTTGGGTGGCCCCTTCCTCCTTTTTTGGAAGGGGAAGGTTTCCTATCATGGGGCTCTTGGGCTATTGTCCCGACAGTCTTTCCCTCGAAGACTATATTGATCGTGCCCGAGGGCATCTGCTGTTCGTGCGAAATCCTGGCCCCTTTCTCTCGAGTGTACTTAGACTGGTTGCTTAAGAATTCCTTTAAGTGTCCTCTCCGCAATAAGTTTGCTACCTCGTAGCACAGGTGCTTACAGTCCTCGGTTGAGTGTCCGGGGAGGGTGTGAAACTCGCACCATAACTCTAAGTCGCGCCTATTGGGGTTAGACCGCGTTGCTACCGGAAACCTTGATTCCTTCATCTTTTTCATTTCCATAACCAGTTCCCCAACTTCCATATTGAAATTATATGACGCCACACTCGAGCGGCCCGAATTGTTTGATGACTTTCTTGGTGGCATCTCCTTAACTTTCCTTAGTTGGCCTTGATCATACCGCGGTCTTTGAATTCCTGCGTTGCCCTCTAGTTTCTTTGACTGGTGAGGAGGACATTTGCAGGCCTCCTATGTGACATATATCTTAGTTCAATCCGAGCATCAGTTCTGAGATCATCCTCTATTCTCATCTTGGTCGTGTACCTATTATTCGCCTCGTTCCAGGACTTGGGCGGGAGCTCCCACAAGTTTTCCTTTAATTTTCTTGATGCCTCTGAACCATTAACTTTCAAACCATTCATAAATGCACAACGGCCAAATCTTCAGGTATGGCAAGCAACAACATCCTCTCCCGTTGGAACCTTGCCACGTAGCTGTGGAGCGAGTTGTCGTTCCTCTATTTTATAGCAAAGACATCCTCCTTGTGCGTCTCGACTCTTCGAACTTCGGGATGAGCTTTCACAAACGTATCTGCAAGATCAGCAAAAAAGTCAATAGAATTTTCAGGTAAATGAGTATGCCAAGAGAGCGCCCTTTTAATGAGCGTGTGTTATAATTTTTTCAACATTACTGATTCAATCTCATGTTGCTTGAGGTCGTGCCTAGTGACGGCCGCTTCAAAGGTAGTTATTTGTTCCTCCAGGTCCGTGGTTCTGTCATATTCCGGCATCTTGGACTTCTTTGGGATGGGTGGGAGAGTTGTGCTTAGCTTGTATGAAATCTTTTCGTACTTCGTTTCTCCTGCCCCCTTAAAACAGGGCGAGACTCGGGTATTTGACTCATTCGATCATGGAGCTCCTTTTCTAGATTAGTGATCCTTGTTAAGTCTGTGCTCTATTCTACTGGCTCCGACCCCATCTGTTATGCATTCATTCCGAGAAACCCAGGCGCCTTAATAACCGCCGGGTTATTCGTAGGGAGACTGACTAGTGTTCGCCCAACCATGGAATTTATGAGCTTCTCCATGTGCTCCATGATTGCGCTATTCGATGCCATGTCCGCTGCTGGAGTTACTTTCGATGGAGGGTTTTCCGCTTTGTGTATTTCCTCCACCTTAGAGTGAGGGCGCCTTTTCCTTTTTCCAAAATAGTGTCATTGGGGAAGCCTTTCCCTACTTTTTGCCAAACGGTCAGGATGGTCTTCCTCAGTTGGGATCTTGTCGTGGACCTTCTCGAGGGGTGGTGCTATCTCCTCGCTCTCTCTCTGTTCATATAACTCCGGGTTAATTTCCCTGTTAGAGGTCCGTTGGTTCCTCGACCGCGAGCCCTGCGGGTCTCTAACTCCGACTGGAACTGGTCCCTGTCATGCTGCTAGTTGTTTTAGGTATGATCATGTCTTTTTTATCAGAAAAACTCCAGACCCAAACGGGTCTTTTAAGATCTTCTTCTATGGATCAGGACGACACACCACAACTGTCTATTCCCACAGATGGCGCCAAACTATTTTCCGGTGAAAATGGATTTAATTAGAAAACCAATTAGAGATTTGTTTTTATAGGGTTTAAAGATAAGTGGGACGTATCCAATCCCGATAACTCTTTTATGAGCCCAGTTCGAAGTGGTATTGATCTTCGATAAAGCTTAATAAGAAACAAAGATAATGAAAAGTCCTTCAAGAAGCTAAAAATAAGAAAGTAATAATCTCGTGTGTATAGCCTATTGAGAGAAAAAATCGTGTTTACAAGAGCTTCAAGAAGAAAAAGATGTCTTCCCTCTACCCTAAGCTAAGTTTATATAAGCCAATCCCCAACTTTTCAAACCCTATAATACAGGTGATGTGACGTTACTGCAAGCTCAACATGCTCACATGCTCACATGCTATGGCACTCTGCCCAGTCCTGTGGATGTGACGCAAGTTGGTGGGAGTGGAGGCCGGCCAGCTGGGCAGACCCTCCAGGCCCATTGAGTATCCGGTCTTGCGAATTAACCCCGGGTGCACTTTTCACCCCATACACTAGTCACTTTAGTAGGAAACGATTTACCCCTAAAATGAGATTTTCCAGTGCTAATCTAGCTTAGTCGGGTGAAAAACGGGTAATAGACCCCAACTGAGATATAACTAAGTTACTGTACAATAAATGTACAATGTAAGAACTTAATATAAACGTGAATCATTTATTAAAGGAGATGTTCATGGAACAAAAGGTCAAACCCGAAGGCTGCCGACTTTGATCAATAGCTTTATTTTCTTGAAAAACTTAGGGCGAGCGCATTCAAGATGTTTTGTTGATATTGATTGAGAAGTTTAGTGGAAGTTACTTCTCAAAGTTCATAAACCTAATTAAAAAATATCATCGTCATTGATATTTATAACTTGGTTAAAATTTGATCAATGACCATACATAAGGTGTACCCAATAAAACTACTAAGTAAATAATTAGATTATAAGGATGACAACTTGGTTGGGAATGTCTATATCTTTCCTCTCTTATATACATACATACATACATATATATATATATATATATATATATATATATATATATATATATATATATATATAGGTTAAAATTTGATCAATGACCATACATAAGGTGTACCCAATAAAACTACTAAGTAAATAATTAGATTATAAAGATGACAACTTGGTTGGGAATGTCTATATCTTTCTCTCTCTTATATACATACATACATACATACATACATACATATATATATATATATATATATATATATATATACACACACACACACATACCTCAAAGGAATTTTAAGAACCAAAACAAAGTCGTGAATGTTTAATTGTCGAATCACTTAATTAGTTTTTAAAAGCGGTTTTGGAGTAATTGACTAAAGTTTTATACTGGAGTCGCCTTTGTTAGGGACTGCTTTACCCAGTGGCAGAGCCACAACCCAACAAGGGTGTTCAATCGAACACCCTTCGCCAAAAAATTATACCCAGTAGACATATCAATTATTTACGTATTACATACATATTGAACACCCTTAACATATATATAATATATATTACTTCTTCAAAATCCGAACATTCTTGACAAAATTTCTGATTCATCCACTGGCTTTACCCCCAATGTCGGAATTTCCAGCGCGAATTCGAAGTTAATAGTGCCTCAATACGGATACCGTACGTAAGATAGAAGTCTCCGTAATTAGGGGTGTTCACGGTTCGATTTGGATTGATTTTTGGTTAAAACCAAAATCAAATCAATATAATTAATTTTTTAATTGTTGAAACCAAATCACATAGAATATAATACACATTTATCCATTTGGTTATTATCGATTTTGGTTCGATTTGGTTTGAATGTTCGGTTGTTGACATACATTAAATATATACTCTTTCTTTCTTTATCTACTATTATTTTGACACTAAACAAACACGTAAAGTGACAAAATTTTTATTAGGTAAATATAATATCATTTCGTTAAGATATATTCAGAGGAAGTTAAATACATGTAACTATGCAGTGGCTTAATTAGAATTGGAGGCTTTCAATGTGAATACTCGGAATTATGATACATTCAGCGTAGACTAGAATCTTAAAGATTCTTGAATCTTTGTCTTTCTTGTGGCACAAAAAATTGGCCAATTCTTATGAAAGAGAAAGAGAGGAGTAATTAAACTTCGTTAATTTCATAGAAATTTCAATCTACTTTAAGACCTATAGATAAGTGAGTGCCCATAATAAACTTGCAAATGAAACTTGCATTGGTTCGAGAAAATTAGAATAACTATTAGTGCAAATAAGTCTTTTTGTTATTTTTTTCACTTAAATATTATTGAATTCTAATTTGTAAATATTTTTTGATGAAAATATATATGAAATATTTTAAAATTTATTTATAATAATCAACACACACACACACACACATAATTCTAAAAATTGTGTATAGAATTTATCGGTTTAATTTAATTTCTTCAACTTTTTCTTAATAAAATAAAATATTTTCAATTATTAAAAAATTTAAAATCAAATTGAATCTAACTCAACCCAAAAAAAATATCGATTTATAATTAGTTTTATTCGATTTTTAAC
This sequence comes from Lycium ferocissimum, assembly GCF_029784015.1. NCBI lineage: Eukaryota > Viridiplantae > Streptophyta > Magnoliopsida > Solanales > Solanaceae > Lycium > Lycium ferocissimum. The sequence continues at coordinate 57,866,102 of NC_081342.1, read as the reverse complement.
TAAATCATGAACATTCCTAATTTAGCTAAACTTACACTAGACACCTTATTTTCAAAAGGGCATTTTCGTAATATCACCTCACTTCTCCTATAAAAACGCATCAATCCCCATCCTCTCACTAAAACAACTCCCTTCGTTATACTCATTTCCACTCTTTCACATAACCAAAGCAATCCAATTCCCTTTCCCATTTTCACGAAAATGTCATATCAAGTAACCCAAGATCACCGTGAAAACGCAGAGGTTTTCACTGACCCAACAATCTGCAAGCAAAAATCTCTTCAACTTCTCGAGCAAATCAACATGCCAAAAGGTCTTTTTGGTGTTTATTGCATTCTAAATATTAAAATTACAGTATTAACAATGCATTATGTCTTGTTATGTCAATGCAGTTGCATAGTCAGAATTTTTTTCAAGAGTCTTCAAATTTTGAAGAAGTAATATATTATATATATATATTAAGGATGTTCAATATGTTATATATATTTGTGATGCGTAATAATGGATATGTCTACACGTTATAATTTTTTAGCGATGATTGGGTTATAGTCAAATATTGACAAGAAAGTGGTTGTGTAACTCATCTTACTAATTACCCTACTAAGACTTAAATCTTGTAACCACATTCTCATATTCTACCTCACTTACTGAAATATTTATTTGTTTGTTTATTGTTTCATTTAATTTTTCTGACCGTAATTTGTGGTATTTTCACCAACAGGTCTTCTCCCATTGGATGATCTCATCGAAGTGGGCCACAATAAACAAACGGGGTTTGTTTGGCTTAAACAAAAGAAGGCAAAAGAACACCGGTTCAAGAAAATAGGAAAGCTTGTATGGTATGATAATGAAGTCACGGGGTTTCTTGAAGATAGAAAGATGAAGAAACTTACTGGGGTAAAAAGTAAACAGCTTTTGATCTGGATTACTATTTCAGATATTTCTATTCAGGACCCCGAATTTCAGAAAATTACTTTTGCTACATCTACTGGAATTTCTAAGGCTTTCCCGGTGTCTGCGTTTGAGGAGTAAGAAGAAGTAGTGAAAGGGAAACTATTGGTTGTGGTATCTTGGGGGAGTATTAATAATTTAAATACGTTTTTGTTGTTGTTTTGTTTTGTTTAATAATGTCCTTTTCTTTTTAAACTTCTGTAACGGAAAAGAAATGTGAAAGTGAAGCTATTTTATCTCCTCTTTTGGTGGAAGAAGTTGTGCAAAATTCATGTACTAGTTTTATTCCAGAAAAGTATGGGAAAAAAACTCGCTTTTTGCCTTTCTGTTAACTCTTTTTTTGGTTTCATAGAGAAGGGTTGTTTTGTTTTTTCACAACAGTAGTGTGTCCAGTGATTGCAACGATTTTGTCTGGATACTTGCACAGGGTTTGTGAAAAATAAACTTATGAGCGACAAGTGAGACCAACTTACTCAATGGAAAAAATTAACTCGCACTATATGCCATATGACTGTATCAAACCAATATATGCCTGCCATTTCGAATATAAAGAGTTACTTAATTATGATTAATTGACATGCATATTTTCCTTATTAAATAAATCACTTAATGATGTTAAATTATACTGGTTTAATATAAACATTGGATGCGGATAGTGTTTTAACATTATTTGACATCTGTGGTCGCATGAATTTACTATACGTTGCGAAAGCCCAGAGTACATACAAGCTGGTTTTGACACTAGAAAATTCGAAAAAGTTTGTTCTTTTTTATTTTTTGGAATTACGGAAAATCTTACAAATGGTTTGGCAAAAAAGGTCTAAAAAAAACTGAGTCTGCAAAAGTTAAAATTTCTTTTTTTGCAAACTCAATATTTGATATTCTTGTCAATCGAACAACACCTTAATATTTTTGTGTCTGAGCAAATCCTCAATAGGAAAAATTTGTTTAACCACAAGAAATGTGGAGTTAGAGACGAACAATTGGGAAACAGAAAGATAGTGAAGAAAAATACAGGGCGAAGTGCACAACTACTTAATTTTGAAGTCGCCAAGTTTTACATATAGTAGCTAATGGTTTTACAAATAGAATAGCTAAAAAATTGATACAATCAAATCATACCATTGACACCCCTTTCCATGCCTAACTAGTCTATTTACATGTGGTCCCCCCCTTTTTTTTTTCTTTTTTCTTTTCTGAACTCTCAAATAGAAGGTTTCATTAAACTGAATCAGCAACCAATCCCATAAGCTTACAATAAAATTAGGAGCATGCTTCAAATAGAAAGGACTAGCATAATTTTTAGGCTCTTTTGCCAAGCAATGAGCATTTAGATTTGCTTACATGTGTAGTCTTAATTATGGTTTTGGAGCCCATAACAGGGGCAAAGAGATGATGCTTCATAAAATAAAATAAAAAAGAGTAAGTTTCATTATTACTTGTACATAGCAGTCTTGAGGCGTATCCGGTATTATAGGTAGGAGTTCAATTCGATGCGGAATATAAATTTATGTGTAAAAAGTTATTAAAATTATAATAAATAGTAAATATGAACCCATAACTTAAAAAACATAACGGGATCAATGCTGAAAATTTTAAAATTGAACCATAGTATTTAAATTCTGAATTCACCTTAATAGCAGTTGCATATCAACTTTACGCCAGAAGTGTTGGTTCAACATGAGCATTTCTAGCAAAATGAACAAGCACTGAGAAAATCTCACTTATGTTACTTGATGAGGTGATGTACTGAAATAACCAGGGGCGGACCCAACGTGAAGGTTGGGGGGACACGTGGCCCCCGTAACCTTGAAAAACTATGATATATTTTAAAAGGACCCCTCAAACATAATTGTAAAAGTAGTTCAGATGGTAGGAGTGCCCCTAAGTGCTCACTAGTTGCCACCCAAGATCAAATCTTGACTCCAACACAAATTTTTTTTTAAAAAAATTTGTGCAGTTTTAATGCAGGTTTTTTTTTTTTTTTTTTTTTTTTAATCTTTTTATTTTTAATCTTTTTATTTTTTAGTCCCCTCCCATTTGTGGTATCATGCACGTCAGCTCCATTTGGAGAGGCGGAGCCAAAATTTCGGCTTTATGACTTCTGAATTTCAAAATGACGACTTTAAGTGATAAATAATGAGGTTCTAAATATAATATTTATACATATTTAATGAATTTCTTAACACAAATACATTATTTGAACAAAAATTACTGAATTCGGTGTTATGAGACAACAAGGATTAAATCTATAATAACGAAAAAGAAGAACACACAATATTACGTGGAAACCCTAAAGGGGAAGAAAACCACGGCTATTGCCAACTTTTATTAATTCTCAATGAAAGATGTTTCAGGATACATAATTAAGCGGAAGAGCCGTGATATATAGGCTACAAAAAATCCTAATCATAGAGCTTTTAGGATGTCCTCCAATCCTAACCCTAGTGTTTTTAGGATGTCCTCCAATCCTAACCCTAGTGTTTTTAGGATGTCCTCCAATCCTAACCCTAGTGTTATTGAAGCCTGCCCCACAAACTTAACAATTCTCCCATTTGGGACTGATCCATCTTTTGTATCGTTCATCATAGAGTTAGTGACTTGAGCTAACTCCTAGTTTCCTAGGCCAAGAGAAGCGGAGCATGCCTCCAGCTTCTCAGTAGTGACTGATTGGTTAAATGTATCTGCAGGATCCTCATAAGTGTGAATGTCATCCAGCTTGAATGAACCTTCTTGCAAAAGTGATCGAATGAAATGATAATTAATATTAATGTGCTTCGTCCTTGAATGATATGCGGAGTTATTTGCCAAGTGAATGGCACTTTGACTGTCACTGTGCAACCTGCATTCCATCCTTTCTTGCCCAAGTTCATTCAACAAGCTTTTTAACCAAATCATCTCTTTACATGCTTCCGTTGCAGCAATATATCCTACCTCTGTGGTAGACAAGGTAGTGAACTTTTGCAATCTTGAGATCCAACTGATTGCTGCACTTCCAAGAGTAAAAACATAGCCTGTAGTACTCTTCCTACCATCAACATCTCCAGCTATATCTAAGTCAACAAAATCTTTTAGCTTGATTCTAGCACATGTGTAGAGCAAGTACCTCAAATTCACTTCATAACATTCCAGTGTTCTGGACCAGGATTTGATAAGAATCTACTCAAAACTCCCACTGCATGGGAAATATCCGGTCTTGTACATACCATAGCATACATGAGACTGCCACAGCCGATGCATACGGCACATTCTCCATTCAGCTCTTCTCTTCATCAGATTTCGGGCTAAGTTTCGTCGAGATGTTCTTGAAGTGACCTGACAAAGGAGTTCTCACTTGCTTGGCATCCTCCATGCTAAACATTTTCAAGACCTTTTCAATGTACTCCTTCTGACTCAGCTTCAGCAACTTATTTCTTCTGTCTCTTTCAATTTTCAGGCTCAAAATCTTCTTCGCAAGACCAAGATCCTTGATTGAAAATTTGCTAGCCATTCTCTCCTTCAACCTAGTGATCTCACGCATGTTAGAACCTGCCGCTAATATATCATCCACATACATGAGAAAAATAATATATAAATTTACAAACTTCTTGAAGTAACAACAATGATCACCATTACACCGAATAAAACCAATAGTCGTCATAAACCTGTCAAACTTCAAGTACCACTGTTTTGGTGCTTGCTTCAAACTAGGGGTGTTCATGGTTCGGTTTGGGTCGGTTATTGATTAAAACCATAACCAAACCAATTTAGTCGGTTTTTAAATGTCTAAAACCATAACCAAACCAAATAAAATAATAACCACCGTTTTGGTTATTATCGGTTTGGTTGGATTTTTCAGTTTATGACTAGCAGCCATGAGATTTATCAGTAAACATTAAAAAGTTGAAAAAGACATGTCTTTTTTTTTGTTCAAACGATATCTTTTATTTATAGTTTAAGGTGGAACATACATCATAGAAATATTTTCACTATTAGTGATAGTGTCGTACTCAAGTTATCCAAAGTTGCTAAACTATTACATATAAAGCTAAAACCTAACTAACTAGTGGCTGTACCATTTTTGTCATCTTAATATACATACCTGGAAATAAAGTAGAACATAGAAGCTTTTAGTTGTTGTTACAAACATACATATTAATTAAACATAAAGACTACCTAAAATTAAAATGAAAATATATGAAATAAAAAAACTTTGTGTAATGATCCCAAACTTTGGGGCAGTACTTGCATTTTGCCCTCAATTCTCCCATTTTATTAAAAAAAACTTTGTGTAATGATCCCAAACTTCAGATGTTTTTCTATCATTATCCCCAAGGCTAGGGTCTTGATTACGAGAGTTGTTCTTTTCGCTTTTTAGGAGGATTATCCACGGAAGAAGTATTAGGACATTACCATGTGCTTGAGTTGCAGCAAATGCTGATGTTACCGAAGTATCTTCTATAGGAACCTCCAAATCTACAACCTCTGTCCTTTTCATATGAAAAATATTAGAAGTTTAGGACCCATTCAGACAAGAAAAAAGAAAGGTATAAATTCGAAAAAAGAAGAAGAAACAACCTAAAATCAAATGGTTGACAAAGAAAGGCTAAAAATTTAATTTAAAGACATTAGACTCTAACGTGAGCTTCTGTTAGTAGGTTTACACTTAACACTTAAAGAGTTAAAAGACTTAAAGACATGGGCTTGAACATATTCTTAAAAACACGGGCCTTAAACAATCATGTGAAATAAGTAGACCAGAAATCAAATTAATGATTAAAAGGTATAAAATATTTATAATTATTTATGAAAAACTAATATTATACATATAAATAATTATAAAATTTATGTATATAATTTATCGGTTTGGTTCGGTTATTTATTCGGTTATTTTTTAATATAACCATAACCAAACCAAATATTATCGGTTTTTAAAATTTAAAACCAAATCACACCAAACCAAACCAAATGTCGGTTTTTTTATTCGATTTGGTTAAATTTTCGGTTTGGTTTTGGTTTTAACCAAAACCGTGAACAGCCCTACTTCAAACCATAGATTCTTCTTCAGTTTGCAAACCAGATTTTTCTTACCAGCTTCTATGTATCCTTCAGGTTGCTGCATATACAAGTCTTCCTCTAAATCTCTTTGGAGAGATGTTGTCTTTACATCTAGTAGCTCTAAATGTAAATTTTATGCAGCAACAATACTCAACACGACTCGAATAGTAGGCAATTTAACCACATGGGAGAAAATCTCAGTGAAATCGATACCGCCTTCTATTGAAAACCTTTTACTACCAACCTTGCCTTATATCTCGTTGAGCCATCATGCTCCTATTTCACCCTGTACACCCATTTATTTTGAGTTGCTTTCTTTCCTTTAGCGATTTGACTAAGTCACAGGTTTGGTTTGTGTGGAGTGAATCCATTTCTTCGTTCATGGCCTGAATCCATTTGGACTTGCTATCAACCTGTAATGCCACATCAAAACAACTAGGCTCACTGCCATATGTTAGTAACAAGTAATCAAGAGAAGAAGAACATTATTTTTTAGGAAACCTCTATCTTCCAAACCTTCATAGCGGAACTGGTGCCTCTATTGTTTCTTGTTCATTCTCCTCATATTAGCTTGTGTATCATCGTGCTGAACCTTGTTCTCATTGTCCCCAAGTTCAACAAACACCGGTTCTACCTGTTTCTCTTTGAACTTGTCCTTATGCAAAGCATTTTCATTGAGCACCACACATTCTTGCTCATGATTACCTTCTGACTGTCATGATCCCAAAGTCTGTGCCCAAATTTATCATCACCATAGCCTAAGAAAGTGCAAACGCTGAACTTCGCATCTAACTTAGATCTCTCGTTACTTTCACATGAACAAAAGCAATGCAACAAAAAACACTAAGATAGGAGAGTTTTACCTCCTTAACGGTCCATAATTCTTGAGGCAGTTCACATGCTATAGTGGTTGAAGGCCCTCTATTGATTAAGTATGCAACAATATTCACAACTTCAGACACTGATCATCATGCTTCTAGCTCTTTGATCAATAGATATGTTCATCCGTTCAACTATCCCATTTTATTGTGGTGTACCCAGAATAATCAACTCTCTTTTGATTCCATTTTCAGCAGAATAGTCTTCAAATTCTGTGTTGCAGTACTCACCTCCATCATCTGACCTTAAGCTTTTCAGCGTCAAACCTGTCTCGTTCTCAACTAGGGACTACCGCTTCTTAAAGATGTCAAATACCTTATTTTTCATGAAATATATCCAAAGAATTCTGGTACAATCATAAAAAAAGTGACATAATTTTGAGAACCATTAATAGAAGGTACTTGAGATGGACCCCGAATATTTATATGAGCAAGTTCCAGCTTCTTACTTCTTGGATGTCATCCTCCTTTAGAAAAGCTGACCTTCTTCTGTTTTCCCCACACACAGTCTTCACAAAACTGCAAATCAACAAATGTTAATCCATCTAGTTTCTCCTTGCGAGCCATTACCTTCATTCCCATCAAGCTCATATGGCCAAGCCTTCTATTCCATAAACCTGCATTATTTTCTGAATAAGACATATTAATAATACATGGGGATGTATCCTGATTGCATGTCGTATATAAAGTTCTGTATCTCTTTCCTCATACCATCACCAAATTACCCTAGGTAATCTTCCATGAATTTGCATAGAATACGACATCACAACCAACATACTAATAGAAATTAAATTTTGTGCTAGAATTGGTACATGTCGAACTTGCTTCAGCTACAGGTTTCCATCGTTCATCACACTGATTTCCACATCTTCCTTCCCAATGATTTCAAAGGGTTCATCATCTCCAAAATACATCCTGCCGAAATTACCCTGTTTATAGTTAAAAATGTACTCCCTGTTTGAAGTAGCATGAAACGATGCTCCAGAATCTAATACCAGACATTCATTGTTTGAAAAACATGAGAGAAGTACCAAAGCTCGTCAGAATGATATGATCATCAGCATAATAAACAGACCTGATGATGAACTCTTGTTGTTCTTCTCTACTTGTTTAGGAGGTGCTTTGCAGTGGCACCTTTTGTGATCTGGTTGGCCACAATTCCAACACAAAGATGGACCCCTTTGCTAGCCAGTTTTCTAGACTTAGAACGTGACTTTCCTCGGTTGCTACCTCCCTTTTGACCAGGTCTGCCTCTTTCCTCCATGCTCAGTGCATTACCAGGACTACTATAATGCGACTGAATGTTTCTTCGTGGCTCCTCAGTCAGCAAAGCACCCACAGCATTTTCAATTTTCAGTCCTGCAACTATTGAACGGCTTGTGGTCATCACCAGACCATCCCACCAATTAGGCAAGCCTGATAGAATTAACAAAGTCATGATCTCTTCCACAATGGTTATTCCTACTGACTCCAATTGTCTCATGATAGTATTGAAATCATTTAAGTGCGCTGCCACAGATTTACCATTAGTCATCTTCATATTAAATAGTTGATTCATTAGGAATACCTTATTTGATATTGATGGCTTCTCATACATCCTCGCCACTGAATCCATGAGATCCTTGGTTGTTTTGTCCTTGGAGATGTTTAAGGCAACCACGGCGCTAGAGATAGATGAGTTGCACCCAACGCCTTCCGATCCAGCACATCCCACTTCAGTTGCTCCATATCCGCTGGGCTTCTTTCCTTCAAGCGGCAGGTGCAGATCCTTCCGGTAGAGGAAATCCTTTATCTACGTCTTTCAAAAGCCAAAATCGTTTTCATTAAATCTATTTGATACGTTGCTTCCTTTGTCTCCCATTGATTCGCTTGAATCGAGCTCTGATACAAGTTGTTATGAGACAACAAGAATTAAAGCAATGATAACGAGAAAGAAGAACACACAAGTTTACTTGGAAACCCTCAAGGGGAAGAAAACCACGGCCATCACCAACTCTTATTAATTCTTAATGGCAGATGTATTCAGCATACATAATTATGTGAAAGGGACATGTATATATAGGCTATAAAAAATCCTAATCCCAGAGCTTTAAGGATGTCCTCCAATCCTAATCCTATTAGGATGTCCTCCAATCCTAATTCTAATCAGAGTCAGGCCCACAAACTTAACATTCCGCTTAACCGGTATCGAAGCTTCTAACTCCACCCCTGCTCATAATGTCACATAGTTCAACCTCCCTTTTTGCAATGCAGCTCCTGTATATTGTTGCCCAGTACAAGAGAAGAAATGATGGCCCACGAATCATCAGAGAGGATATCATGCAACTTTGTTCTAAGTAACACTTTCTTGTGATCATGATCCACCAGATAAATCCAAGCATCCACCAAGACATAAGCAAAAGATACTCGAGAATATAATTGTGAAAAACAGATTGAATCAAATGACTTGATAAACTACTTTGTTCTTTTGTTGAGATGTACATACTAATTAAGTAAATAAAATGGTGTTTTCTCTAACAGTTTAAGCTTTTAGATGAGATGACCACACACTTCAACATCATATCAGACTAGACAAAAGTCTTGGGATTGAATGTCCTCATCGGCACCAAATTATTAAAAAAATTCTACAGTCAGGCGAAAAATATATTAAAATAAGTATGAGGGGATGAGAAGCTTCACAAAGATACACTTGCTTTTCCTAAGAATATATTGAACTGGGACATAATATAATACTTTGGCCATAGGTTTGCTAATTGCAAATTTTCAGTTCTTAGACGAGTAGTTTATATGTCAACAATATCTAGAGTTTTAAACTCATTTCATCCCTCATTATGTTAAGTCCAAACTTCAACTGCATCCCATATAACACAACAAGCATAAAGTACTCTTTAAAGTTTAAAATGGTTAACAACTTTCGTCCACACATAGCCCGACATCACCAAATTAACAAAAATTAACATCAAATGTGTTAGATATATTTAGAGATTATATTTTAGAGATGTTCTACATTGATCATGAGTATCATGAAGAGATATTCTATATTAATTGTATTATATTTTATTTTCTTTCATTTCTTATTTCTCTTATGTGTATATATATTGATGTATTCTCTTGTATTTTTTATAAAGAATGGCCTAATAAACACTCGTACTTGAATCGTTTTGACATCCAACCCCCTTACTTCACGGAGTTTCATCCAAACACCTGACCTTAATCAAAGTACACATTTTAAGCACCTCTGATCGCTGACCAAATCTATATGATGTTAATTATATTGAGTTGGTCAAACGTGTGAGATACATACGAATTAGGAGCATAAACATGATAATTTAACTTTTAAAAATACCTGTTTACTCGTAAATTGGTATAGTTGAATTTGTATATGTGGTCAAGGACACGTGGGATCAATATGACAAAATTAATGAGATAATCAACAATAGAAACTAGTATAAACCAAATATAATAGAAAATAAAGAGTTTGAATAGCCTGGACCTTGGAGAAACTTTGATCTAGAGTCTTCGAGCAAGCTAGTAGTTGAAACCTCGCTAAGTTGAGCTAGAGCAATAACAAACTAAGAACAATGTAAGTATGAAGTATTTCTTGTATATAGTTTCTGATGATCTTACAATGAAATGAGAGTCTCTATTTATACTTGTCCTAAGGGGTACACATTCCATGAATTGTGCCCTTATTATTACAAATTAATGCTATGGTAATAATGGGCAATAAAAGGTGGAAATAATGCATATTGATGCTCCGTGGAAGGCTCAAAGCCTTTGTGTAACAACTGACTTTTGGCCTACAAATTAAACTTCCTTAATTATGATACCTCCGGAGCAAGGATGTGGACGAGGCTCCGGGGCCATACGAATTCCTTCGGGGACACCGCATGCTAACTCAGATCTGATTCACCCGCGATGACACGTGTCATCACGAAATTCATACAGTTTTATCCTATGAATTTTTCTCAATACAATAGTCCCCCTACTTTCCGGGGACTCGAATAGGTGTGACCGGAAAGTGGAAAGGTCTCCAAAATTCTCGAACGAAGCACCCCTGATGATTGATAAGACACACATCCTTCCTTTCTAAACATCTCGTAAACGTGTCGTACCAGGAATGGGTGTCGATCGACATTCTTGCTTGCCGGTTACCGAGGCAAATGATAACCTTTGAGTAAACCTTTTGATTATAAAACATGCCACCAACCCCATCTAGGATACTTCACTCTTCTCCTTATTTTCTCAATTCTCCTCTGCAAAAAAGAAAACCAATTCATCGGAAAGTTTTTTTTCCCATATCAACTCCATTCTTCTTCAAAACATGTCGACTTCGCAAGTTACTTCCTCTGAGGCCATTCCTCCTTTAACTTCCGACGTTGCCGGAGCTCCCCCCATCATAGTGCTGCCACCCCAAGTAGTAGAGGATGAAATTCAACATGGCGGTGAAAACCTTTTCAAGAAAAATCCACCTGCCCGATCCATTATACCGAAGAATTGACACTTTGAAAATGACCTCCAAGCTAAAACAACTATTATGGATCAGCTCGGTGGCCGTGATTCCTACACGGGGGACTATCAAACCAGAATTACTGTTGACCTCCTACCCATCGTAAAGGCGGACTGTGGGTGGAAAGACACCGAAGTCATTGTCTAGGGGCGAAAGGGAAAGAATCACTTCTTACTGGCAGGGGGACTCCTATGTTTATACATACCTTTTTTTCCATGAAGATCGGAACCCGCACAGATGAGGTTATCCTCGACATGTGTCGGCAGTACAAGTTCTACCTGGCTCAAACGAGCCCACCGGTATGCTGAGCCGTGGCTAGTCTCCGATATTTTGCCAATCGGGCCGGAGTGGATTTTAACTTTGGCTATTTGATCCGGGTATACTCTCCAAGGATCTTCGGGGAAGGCATTATAGAGCATGTTAAAAGAGGTAGTAAGTCACTCCTCATTAACCTTGACGATGGCCATGATAGGGGTTGGCCAAATCATTTTGTAATTGTTGCCACTGCTGATCTTACCAGTAGCAGGCCTATACCGGAGTTGTGGAACCCGACTCTTAGGTTTCTCTTACTCATGCCAATTTTTTAAAACTTAATCTTGTCCCTTATGCTACAAAGTTTTTTCCCTCTTGCATCTAATCCCAAGGAACCCCAATAAATTGATAACCTCATTTCGGATCCAGGTATCCTGGATGTTTCAACTCTAGATACTCGGACATGGAAGACACTTTCCAAGGACTGGAATTGGATTTTGAGTAATCATAGTAAGCCCCTTCATCTCGTTCATTCTCTGGTAATTTTTGAATCGAGAAATTTCATTGTGCAGGCATTTTTTTTTTTTTCAGATTTGCCCAAGTGTACCCCCTCTGCTCAACTTACCGAAGTGCCTGATGACGCCGTTGTGGCCATCCGGATTATCAACCAAACTCAAGAACGCAAGTGAATCCGTAAGGGTTCTTCATCAAGCCCTTGGTCCAGGGTCAAACGCACCAAGAGAAATATTCCTAAGAACTCTGAGGGAACCAGCCAGACCCCTCTTCGTGTCACCATGGAGATAACCCCCCTTTGTTACCGCTGTCGGTATCTCATTGGTGGTGGACTTAGACAACGAGGAGGCCGAATAGGAAGACTAGTCCCCTAACGAGGAGTTACAAAAGGGAGAGGACTGAGGGTCCAACCATTTTACCCAGCGAAAGATTTATTTTGTACACGGAGATGGACATCGCTGAACCGAAAGAGATTGCTCAGGATGAGTGTTTGGGTAACAAAGCTGAGGAGGGTGTAGTCAAGGAGAGAACTCCTGAAGAGAGTGATTTGTCTCATAGAAGCGAAGATCTGGAAGAGAGGGTCAACTATGGAAGTGAGTAAGGGGGACTGGTTCTGTGATAAACAAATGACTTCAAACCTCAGGGCATCTGAGCATGGGGCTTCGAGAACCCGAGCTTCATTCACCCATGTTGGCTTCGGTGTTGCGATCGTAAATGCGCTCTCCCTCAACTTCTTCCACCACTCCAGCTTTTCCTACCTTACTGGCTCATGTATGAACTCTTTAGTTACCACCATCCTCAAGTTTCCATAAAAGGTCACCCTCTTGAGCCCATCATCCTTCCCCTCAAACAGAGGAATTGGTGAACGAATATCCGGTCCCTGTTGAAAAACCTAAGGAATTTAGAATGATCACCTTCAAAGTCCCAGCTGAGCACCACCTGCTATCTAAATTCGTAGGCGTGTCCAATTATATGAAGTATGTGGCCTCAGAGAAGGATTGAAAGAAAACGCGCAAGGTTTCTTTCGAATGTATCATCAATCTTTGGCATGCATGCCGTAACTCGAGTTACCCTTCTCTTCAGTTAGTATTTTATCTCCGTTTTCCTCCCTTGCGTAATTTCAATCCCATTTTTTTTGTTCTCGTTCAGCCCAACTTTCTCTATAATGAAGGCCTTCAAAGGATGATTGAGGAAAAAGCCACGCTCCCACCGAGAGGGACATTGCCGTGAAGCGAATGCTAGCGGCCGAGGCCAAGCTTGCCAAGGTTGAGGAGCTGGAAGCTAAACTTGGGCAATCAGAGGCTGACAAAGATGCCTTTAGCCAACAAGCTACCCTTCTCCAGAACCATGTAGAGGATTGGAAGAAAAAATGGAGCCTGGCTAATGATTCTGTGGCAGACATGACGGTGTGTATATCTGGTCTTGAGGCTGACATACGGTCTTTGGAAGAGCTTCTCCAAGCCAAGAATGATGAGGTTGTTGCCATTCGGAAGGAAAGTGAATCACTGAAATTTCGAATGGCCGTTGTCACGGCTCAGAACCACTAGCACCGGAATGCTAGCGTGGAATTTTCAAAAACCAGTGCAATCCGGAGGCCTAATGTCGATCTTACCCATGTTACCGAGATGGCGCCAAGCTCCAATCTGCCATCGACAGCCATAACATGGCTTTGATTCAGAGTGGATATAACATGCGGCGAAAAACTCTTAAAGCAATGAAAGCCGGGAACATTCCAGATATCGATGCTGAAATTGAGCAGGCCCTCTGCCTGGAGCAGGAGTCCGCGGAGATTCTGGAAGATCTTCACCCTAGAGATAAAAAAAAAAGAACTCCTTCGATGAAGAGGAGGATGAATTATGAAGACGAGACCCCTGCTGAAATCAAGTCCTTCATCTGGCTACCCATCCAAAACACCTAGCTCCCGATATAGCCGATGATTAAAAGGCTTCGGCTTCTCCTCAGCTCCCAACTCAGCCCCTTTTCCTTGAGTTACCTATTTTACTGTGTTTTACCTTGTAAAAGCCTTGGCGGAATAGGGAACTGAGCGTGTTAGTTCCTTTCGCGGGCTGGTAAGTCTTTCCTCTGAGCCACTGTTTGAACCCAGAGTTTTATTATATAATGAAATATGGACCATTATGCTATTTCCATTGCTTTGTTTCTTGTATAAGATTGTTTTTATATGCTTCGTTTTCATGATAAAGACACTTTGCACCTTTCCCTAAAGGAAAAAGGAGAGTGACTAACACTTCAACGCTCGATTACTTTACCTAAATTCTGACCAGAACAACTTTAGCTTTGAACCCAAAGTCTTACCTAAGAGTTGTTTATCAAACAAAGTTAAGAATTTCTTACGTTAAAGGAATTTGTTGGTATTAGCTAGGCTGTTGTGCATGTGAGTTTTGATGATTGACAAAGTTTCATGACAGAAAAAAGGCGAACAATGATTGATACCATGAAGAAGACAAACCAGGTTTAGATACATGTGAGAATGCACAAGAATGATTGAACAAAGCTAGACATCTTGTTGAATGAAGCAGAAGTTTCCAGACAAAGAATAATGTCTGAATGAGCAAGAACTTAATGCACATGGAACTAGTCAACGAACTTATCTATTGCAAAGAGACAGTTGCAAGTAATGCACATGAATAAGGTTTACAAACATGTTCCATCAAATACAAACAAGCAGACAAGCACAGTTCAAAAGGAGAGAGAATGAGGTCACCTAGCCACAAAGTTGTTCAGTGTATAGCATGAATGAATTTCTTAGTAGAACAACTAAACAAGGCCGCAAAAGGAGAGAAGATGAGGAGAGTAGATGACTCAGGAAGAGGAGAAGTTCATTGAAGAAATAAAACAAATGTACAAAACATGTTCTACATCAAGAAGTCATTAGATGCAGATGAGGAATGATCACAGGTCATCAGGTGCAGTGGATGAATGACCTGGAAGCGAAGACATTGCATAAAGAAGAGCTTAAGGTGATAAGAGGTGAGTTGACCAGTTGCAGACATAAAGCTATACAAATATATGAAACAAATTTGACAACATGTTCCAGCCAACATCTCAGAAGCAGTTCAACGGCAGAGGTAGAATGAAAGAGATTGGTGGAACAGGAATATGAACATATTCTAACTCAAAAATACAGATATTTAGAGATGGATGAACCAGGTGGATGAAACAGATTCGTGAACATGTTCCAAACAAATCCTGCAGCAACAAGGACTTGTAGAAGAGTTATGGTAAAGACTTGGTGGTCAAATATGAAAGATTCGTTGCCATAATTGTCGAGATTATTAAGCCTTCTATAAGGAAAAGAAGCCGACTCAACAAGGCAAGTATCCAAGTACAACACAAAACCTTATTTCGTGTTATTGTCCAATAAGGAGAAGGTTTTATCACCAATTTGCGGAGCTACAATTGTTATAAATACCCAGGTCTTACAAAGAAGAAGTTTGCGCACCCATAAAGAGAGAATTCAAAATATTGTACGAGGAGAAGATTTATCCAACATATTCAAGAATCCAAGGTGGCATCCCTAGTGCACAAATAAGGATCGACGGAGCTATTTTACTAAATAATATTTACCAGTTCTGAAGTCTAGATTTGTGTGTTAGGTTTATTCTATTGAGTTGTATCTTTATCCCCTTATTTATAAGCATAAACGTAGTTACAAACCATTGTAACTTTAGGTAGGAGTTTGCTACTTGAACATAGCTTGCTAGTCAGTGTTTGGGTAGCAAGGCTAAGGTTAGGAATTAGATTGCAGAGTTTGAAACTTAATTTGCAGTTGGCTCACAGTTGTAGTGGAGTTTGGGGTAAATCCTGCAGGTCTGTAGGTCATAATTTTTATCGCCCTTGTGAGCCGGGGGGTTTCCACGTAAATATACTGTGTCTTTTACTTTCTTGTTTGTTTTTATTCCACAAACACGTACATAGAACAGGTTAGGTAATGTGTTTATTCCATAGGCGAAAAGTAAGTAAACATTGGGACTAACACGTAGGGCGTTAAAAGCTAACAAGTGGTATCAGAGCGAGTTCTCCTCAAAGGGTTAACACCTTGGAGAAGATCTTGATGAATGTTGCACTTCCTACAGGACACTCAGAGGGTCAGTCCACCAGAAGGCCACCATTATTCAATGGACAATACTACAAATGGTGGAAGGCACGAATGGAAGATCATCTGTAAGCAGAAGATTATGAGCTATGGGATAGGGTGATCGAAGGACCTAAATATCCCATAAAAAAGGCTGAAGATGGGACTGAAGTAAGAAAAAAAAAGGTTGAATATATTGAAAGCGACTACAGGATTCTTGAGAAGGATGCAAAGGCCAAGAACACTTTAATATGTGGTCTTAGTCCTGATGAATATAACAGAATCTCTGGATGTACAACAACCAAGAAGATCTGGGACGCATTGAAGACTGCTCATGAAGGAACTAGCCAAGTAAGGATGTTCACTCGATACACCTTTATTGTGAATGAACTGACCTCACTTGGAAAAGTCATCTCCATTGAGAATTCAGTAGACAACATCCTGAGAACCCTTTCAAAAGAATTAAAGATGAAGTTTACAACCATCGGGGAAGCAAAAGACATAGAGGAGATATCTCTAGATAAACTAGTAGGAAACATAAAGACATACGAGACGGACATGGAGAATGCAAGAACTGAAGAAGAAAGCTCAATAAGGTCCTTATCTCTTAAAACCACAGACACAAAAGAAGAAGAGGCCATGGCCCTGATCACAAGAAATTTCAAAAAATTCCTCAGAAGGAAAAATCAAAAGGGCAAAAATTCTGAAAGAGGTAGGAGCATCGATAGAGGACAGACATGTTGATGTTTTAAGTGTGATAAAACTGATCATGTGATCAAAGATTGGCCACAATGGGAAATAAAATGGAAGAAGAGAAGGCAGAGAAGGAGAAAGAAGAAGCAAGCAAGAACAAGGAGACAACCAAGGCTATGGTAGCAGCTTGGGGCTCTGATGATGACTCAAAAGATGAGGCTGACCACACTGCACTCATGCCTGATGACCACTCAGAATCATACATGGAAGAAAACATCAGGGTAAGCACATATGGGCTCAAGGACAAATTAGATGTACTGTCAAAAGAAAAAATAATATCCTTGATGGAAGACCTGATTAATGAATTTGATGAGATGAGCACAAGAAATAAAGAATCACTCATTGAAGTTACAAGCCTGGAGGACCAATTACTGAAAAGTGAAGAAAGCAGAGTCAAAACGGAGAAGGAAAATTGGCTACTAAAAGAACAGGTTGCTCAACTTGGTTCATACATTTTGGGTCTTCATTTGAAGTTCTAAAGATGACACTCAGATCAGGAAAGCATGAGGCAAATGATGATCAACTAGAGGCGGAGCCTAAATTGAAAAGGGTAAGAAGAGACTTGCACTTAGAAAGAGAAAATCCAAAGATATTAGCCCCAAACTGCTTAAAACAGAGCATGAACTTGAAAGAGCAAATCGATGGACTTAAACCGCTCAACTACTGGCAAATCTCGCAAGTCAAATGCACAATAGGACGACAGGATTGGGATTTGACAGGATGGCTGAACATAAAGTGTCAGAAGAGGTAATGTACACTTTGTGAAGAAAGAAGGGGCACTGCAGAATTGAATGCCCAGTGAACATGAGATATAAGATGAAGAACCTAAAGATTGCAAAGAAGAACACCAAGTCAGTTAAGAAGAAAGCTACAGGTGTTGGAAATAGGTTCATATGGACACTACCTAAATGGACAAAGGGGGAATTGATCCATCCCATGATTGAAGAAAACTGAATCAAGCTTGTATGGTTACCCAAAACTAACCCCTGATTGTGTTACAGGTAAGAGGAGCAGAAAAGAAAGCTAAAATGATAGATGAATAGTGCTTGCTTACATATGAAGAGAGAAAATTGTTAATTCTGCTCACTCTCAAGATAGAAGGAAGATAATACTGCAAAAAGAAAGCTATCAAAAGAAAAGGCAATCAGACAGCGGGAACATTGCGTGAAAGGTAGATAAACCTAGTTCATCAAAGAAGGGTTAAGCAAACGAAGAATGAACAAGTGATAAGAAAGAGAAAGGCTGAAAAGGGGAAGAAAGTAGTCATCCACAAAATCACAAAGAATGGTTACCAACATTGTGGATATTCATGCAACCATGAAACAGGTTTAGGAACCCGTTCCTAGTAATAAAAGAAGAGGGTTAACAGGAACATGTGGTGTATACTTTGGAGATTAAGAGCTGAAATTCAGGATCTTAAAGCAAGCAAAATCGAAAGACACATTCCTGGAAAAATTGTGCTAGCAATGGGAATGAGTAAAGCTGCACATACATTCCTCAAAATTGCCTAGGAAAGTTGTCACAGACTGTGTGGTACATAAAGTAATTAAATATTTTAGTCAGTCTGGTGCATTAAGTTGTACGTCCTATACAAGGTAGGTTCATGATCTTGTAAAGTCTAAACATGGTGACCGTCACAGAAGCAGGCCTCAAATCGAAGATTGCAAATATGCTTCAGGTATGTTTCTTTTCCCTACAGTCAATTATATACTCAGATCATGAGACATGTTAGACAACGACAACCGATTTTACCTACTCTATTAATGTCTAGCCATCTTTGTTATGCATAGAAAAGAGAAAAAGGGGAGTAATGATGATAAGTCTTGAAAAAACCACAACATTCAAATCCTACACTTCCCAAAAAGACTATCCAGCTACCGCCTCATCACTACATAAACCGATATATCCTGATATCATAAATTTCATCCCATTTATCTCTCACACATCGGAATCATATGAGAAAAAAAAGATTGCCGGATTCACTCACAAACTCCAATCAGTCTACCACCTCCTCACACTCCCTTGATCCCTCAAAATTAGAAAATATACTTCATGTCACCCTCACAAACACACATTTCCCTGATGACCAAATGATTTTATCAACTGGAAATATGAAGGGGGAAAGAAAATTAGGTGGAGCTCATAAACAGGGGGAAAATGTGAAAAATCATAAAATAGGGGATAGAATGAAGGAAACCAGTGGCGCAACAAAATTTTATAGAAAATAGGTTGGTTGATACTCTAAGCTTATCTAAAAAAGATTTATCAGGGCTATTATTAAACGGGAGTTATGGAGATAAGGGTTCATGGAGAAGTATGGAAGGTTGAATCAGAGAAAGAACCCCTCACCATCAAGAAAAGAACTGATATGTCATGACATATTGTTGACACCTAATTTTTGACCTCCCGTGATTTATTTTAAGTGCTCGGAGTCCTTGGACGATAAATAAAATTAGCTGCGCACCCTAAAGGGTCTAGGTAATTTTTATGAAATTATTTGGGATAATATTTTACCCTTTTAAATTGATAAAGAAATCTCTAGGGTATTTTAAATTTGTGGAAATCACTGATATTCAGGGAATATTTCTATTGAAATTAATCAAAGACAAAAAGCCCTTTGGATAATTATTTGCTTAATTAATTAGATCAGGGAAATTTAGATTAATGAGTAGTTATATTTTATCTCCCAAGGCACTTTGAGTAATTAAAAGAATTGACCACTTTACCCCTTAAACCTTGATTCTGTATGTGTTTGCGTAATTGCTTAATTTTTCTTTTATCTAGTTAATTAATTTAAAACTAGTATCTGCAAAATGATTTTTTTTAAAGCACGTCATGTTTTAAATTAATTAAGTCCTAATAGGCTGATAATTAGTTTTTATATATATATATATTTTTTTCCTGACCCTCCATACATATATATATATACACACCATGTATATATACCAATATACATATATATATATATATATATATATATATATACACACACACACACACACACACACACCAGGCCCGTTTTAAAATACAAGGGACCAAGCCCAGTCTAATATGGACCAGACCCGGTCCATTAGCAATTAAAAGGGAGGGAGTAATATACTCCTCTCCTCCGTCTCATTTATAAAGACCCTAGGGGTCGTTTAGCAAAATAGAGAAGGGGGAGGCGGCTAGGGGTAAAACCCTAGCACCGCCCTACTGTTCCTCCACCCACCCACCTCTTTTCAGTCGTGTCCCATCATAGTGGGCATATAGCGTGAGGAGAGAAGGAGAAGCCATTAATGCTTCGTCCTTCTCTCCACAAAACCCGGCCAAACAGACCCTTGAACGTACAACCCACCCTTTTTATATTTTTTTTTTCCATCATTATTGCTAGTTTTGAAGTTTTTGAACCGTTGATTTCATTTTTACCTTGAATCTGGACCGTGTGTTGGATTTGTGAGTAAGACTTGCATAAATTTGCAAGTCCCACATCGTTTGTTGCAATTCTGAGATTTATTCTGGGGGTTCTATAAATAGAACCCCATTTGGTTAATGAAGGGAGGTTGGAAACCAAAAAGAGGCTGAAAATTACGATTTTTAAGTCCTAAGAGTTCCATAAGTCAAAAAAAATTTAATTTAACCTAAGGGTTTTAGTTTTCTAGTTCTAAAATTTCTGTCTTCTATTTTGTTTGTGTGGTGTTGGTGGCTTTGAGTTTAGCATTTGAAGTGTAAGAGCCTCCAAGTTCATCGTTTGCCCCCGGTTGCACTCACAAAATGTAAATACCTTTTAGTTTATTGCTTTATATTTAGATTTTTGTTAAGTTTAGTTAATAAGATTATGTGTGGTTTATGATCAAGTTTAAGTTATTGTTTTAGTTTATTGCCTTTATACTTAGATTCTGTTATGTTATACTTAGGTAATATGATTATGTATGGTTTATGATAAAGTTTAAGTTAATGTTTTAGCTTATTGCCTTTATATCTAGATTTTGTCTATATTATACTTAGTCAATGTGATTATGTGTGGTTTGGGATAAAGTTTAGGTTAATATGCTGGTTTATTACCTTTCCTTTCAGTTTCTGTCTATACTATGCTTAGTTAATGTGATTTTTTGTGGTTTAGAACAAAGTTCAACCTGATGTGCTTGTTATGACTGTCTCTTTTTTTAGATTTTGTACATATTATGCTTACTTAATGAGATTATGTGGGGGTTAGAACATATTTCAAACTGACAGGCTTGTTGTGACTCATATTTCCCCTTTAGAACTTTCATTCATATTATGTTTGCTAAATATGATTATGTGTTCTTTCTGTGTGTGGTTTGGAATAAAGCCTAAGCAGAGATGCTTGTTTTGACTTGGCATTTCCTTTTAGATCTTCTGTTTAGGTCCTGCTTATTTAGTGGTGACTAAGAGTATTTAAGTGTGGCTTAGGTTATAGTTTGAGTTGAGGAGTTTGTTTGATTTGGATTTTCCTCTGGACTTTCTATTCTATCATGTTTGTTCAAACACTACTAAGTGCTTTATGTGGGGGTCTAGGATGTGGTTTAAGTTAATATGTTTGCTTAATATGTGTTATAAGTCCTATGCTTTGAATTGAAGTCAAAGGAGGTCTGTTAAGTGTTATGGTGGGTCTAGTCCTACATCTCCTATGTAATATGTTTGGTTCAGTGGGTTGATTTAAAGTTATAGGCTCTTTGAATAATTTACTTGCCTTACATTTTTGTTGTGACTATTTGGAAATGAGTCTTGGTCTGATGGTTAACTAAAGAGGAAGTCAAGAGGCCTGTTCAAAGTAAGTTGTCTGATCTGGTGCTGAATAATCTATCTTAATCATGTGTCTGTTGGGATGTTGAAATCTTGTTGTGAAGGGATTTAGTCTGCTTATTGTTTATCCTAGGTGATCATGTGTTAGTTGGGAAGTTGAAGTCCTGATATGAATTGGACCTAGTTTGATCATGGTTTGTCCTGCTTGATCATATGTCTATTTTGAGAAGTTGAGAGTCTGATATGAATTTAGACCTGGTCTGATCATTACTTGTCCTATTTAAACATGTGTTGGTTTGGGAATTGAAATCTTGTTGTAAAGGGATTTAGTCTGCTTATTGTTTGTCCTGGGTGATCATGCGTTAGTTGGGAAGTTGAAGTCCTGATATGAATTGGACCTAGTTTGATCATGGTTTATCCTGCTTGATCATATGTTTGTTTTGAGAAATTAAGAGTCTGATATGAATTTAGACCTGGTCTGATCATTACTTGTCCTATATAAACATATGTTGGTTTGGGAAGTTGAAGTCTTGTTATGAAGGGACCTAGTCTGGTTATTGTTTGTCCTATGGATCATGTGTCAGTTGGGAAGTTGAAGTCTTGTTATGAAGGAATTTAGTCTACTTATGACTTGTTCTGCCTAATCATGTTGTTTGTTTGGGAGTTGAAGTTTTGATATGCATTAGACCTAGTCTGATCATATCTGTCATATCTAGTGATGTTTTGATTCTAAAAGAGTGAAAGTGTACTCTATGTTTTTGTTGTTCTACTTGGTAACCTGCTTGGCCTTAAGCGTGTTGGTGGTCACAATGGAATTAAAGGCCTTTGTTTGGCCTGATCTCTGTTGCTTCATCTAAGTCATACCTGTTTGGTTGAAAACTTGGCATTTTGGGTCACATTAATGTGTATTGAAATAAAAGTCTAAAAAAAAATATTCTGGGGAGGGGAAGGGATTTAAATTTGATAAAAGGTACCCCATTTGGCTTTGCCTTTGTCTGATTGTCCTACTTAATAGTAAGTATGGGAACATGCTAAACCTACCTCTGAATAGGACCTGTAGAGTGTGCAGTTGTGATGTGTTTGAGTCTAAAGGGTTTCTAAAATTGTTATAATAGACTGGGTTCAGGGCAGTTCTAAGATGGTCTATGTTTAATAAAAATAGGCAAATCACTTAGTTTAGCAAGCTTGTCAAGCAGTAATTGTCATGTTTGTCCTAATCTAGCAATAAAGATGTATCCATTCTGAAAAAAAGAGCATTAAAAGAAGGGGTTTAAAGATTGATAGTTTGACAAAGAGTGTGTGTACATATGTGAGTCTGTTTGGTCCATCATGTGTAGAAATTCATGAGTCATGATTGTGTGAAGAAAAAAAAAACCCAAAAAAAACCCCTTATTTTGGGAACTGTTCACCTAGCTATGCTAACTGCAAAGACAAAGAATAAGAGAAGGAAGGGCAATGGGATCCTTATCATAAATTTTGCTTAGCTTTGTCCTTGTGTGGTTTTCCTGGATGCTGTGTGTTTTCCTTTTGATGTTAGGAACTAAGCTCCTTTAAAAAGAGTGATAACAAGGTCAGAATAATGGATTGAAGTCTGTATGTTTTCTTCCTCTGTGTGTTTTAATCCTGATAGCAAAAGAAAATGTGTGTCTCCTTTTAAAAAACAATGTGGTTAAGAGTATCCTGTCAGGATTATCATTTGGCTTAAAAGTTGTTCAGGAACACCAGCTTGTTATTATTTTCTATGTGTTTATGAGGGGTCTGTTCCTATATACTCATAGTTGAATTTGGTAATAAATGGTCTTTAAAATTTGGACATTAGTCCTATGAGTCCATTGTGGGAGCTGTGTGATAAAGTTAAGTTGTTCTAGATCTTCCCATGACCCTTAGTGGTGTCACTGGGGTATGAGGATGAGCTCATAAAGGAGAGGAAAGAGGTCTTGGGAGAGTGAAAGGTGAGCCTGGGCATGAACTGGAGGTAATGACCAGTGGAACCCAGGATCCCTTTGCTGAAAGGAGATTCATGAGGAGGAGATGGGGAGGTGATGAACCCACCCAATGTTGTTTCCCTTTCCTTACCCTGAGACCTCATCCTTTTCTTTTAGAACTTCTCTTCATGACCTTGGGACACACAAAGGCCATAGGTGGTTTAGAACAGCCTAATTGTGTCCAAAAGGGGGAAGAAACACCTAGAATCAAGTGAATTGTTGTTAATGTTGAAAAGTCCAAGTATGTGGGATTTCTGCCATGTCTCTTGAAAGTGTGTCCCTCTTAATCTGGGGGGTTTGTTTGTTTCTTTGTTCTACTACTTAAACTGTTCTTGTGCAAAAGAGTCTGACTGATGATTGTATTATATTGGCCTGAGTCCACGCCATGAGAGACTAAGTGTCAACTGTGTTATTTGCCATTTACTTTTGTTGTTAGCCAAGTGTCTTTGTCCACTTTTGCCTAGATTGTTCATCCATGATTGTGCCTGAGACTTGCCACTTTGGTTTATTGATTAAGACCTGCTCTTTATGTGATGTTTGAATCCCTTGTTTGCTAAACTGTGATCATGTTATAAATCCATTTATTGCTTTCTCTTCCTCTCCTTTTTGTTCTTTGAAGAAAGCTTCTGGTTAGTCTAAATATGTCTAAAGACCATCTTTAGGAATCAAAACTGTCTTAAGGCTATTATGACTGAGTGTCCATGTGACTTGCCTATTGGGAATCTCTTTCTCTTTAACAAAGGTCTTCAAACTTATTTATTATTAACAAGTCGCCCTGATTTGTGTTCCAGCTTATTGTGTGTTTGGGTTAATAAAGAGGGGTAAGTTTTAGAAACTGCCAGTTTTAAATATGTGCATAAAAATCCCAAATGCTGTTAACTTCTTTTTTACCTGGGATAAGTGACACTGCCATGAGCCTTGATTATTTGTAAGGCCTTCCCTAGGACCCTTTCTATGGGAATGCTATGCTTGTTTTGAGATTGGCTTGGACATGTGTATCTTGGTGTTAGTTAGGATAGGATGTATGCTATCACTTAAATTAGTGTAACCATGTCTTGTTTCCTCTAGGAAGTGGCTTGAACCTTAATAAATGGATAGGTCTGGCTATCTGAACATGTGCATTTGGAACCTTTTATGATGAGTCCTAGGCTAAGTGTTGTCTGAAAAAAAAACAAGCCTACATTTAACCATGAACCCTCATGTATTTGCCTTGGTATGTCTGATTTGTTCAGCTTATCCTCTTGTTACTATGACCATCTTAACAAGTCTATGTACTGGCTAATCATTATCCATCCTCCCTCTGAAGCAGTTGTGTACATTATCTTTATTGTCATCCAGTCATGGAACTGAATTTGCCCATCATTACCTCTATACTTGCTGATCATCTAGTCTCACTTAGATGTTGTTACTGGCTATGTTTTGATATGAATGTTTGACTTCAGAGTATGACACTTGACTGCCATTTGTTTGTGAGCCTGTTCAAAATTTGTTTTGCCCCTCCTAAGTTTTGTAGTCTCTTTTTCCTCTTGTTTGGGTGTACTGGTTGAGGTAAACTATGGTATCCAGGCCTTCCCGGTGTTAGCCATGCCTGGGGTTCTTAGAAGCCCCTTGGAACTTATGCCACATCAGGAATACAAGGCAAAGGCTCAGTCCCCATGCCATTGGAAATCTCCAATCAAAACAAATCTGCTCAAGGAAAAATGGGGCAAGTATAGAACAATATGAGTATCTCGTTATGTTTTGGATATACATAGTTTGGTTATTCTAGTGATAAGATCAGTGTTTATAAACTAACCGGGTTCTCTTTTTCTTCCCCCTACCCCCCCCCCCCCCCCACACCCCACTCTCATGGCCATTCGGGTACAGCCAAAGCCTATCTATTAGGCCAAAGGCCTAATAGGAAATTAATTCAAAATTGAGTCCGCGAAGGCGAAGTAAATAGCAAGGCGCGCAGAAGGCCCCAGCCATGGGTGAAAATGGCTAACTAGGAGCTTGGTACGCCCCTAGTCTAACTCTACTCCATTATCATTTCATTTTATGTTATTTGTTTAAGGCTTTGATGTATTTGTAATTTGTATCAAAACTCATATTATAGTGGAAAATGATATGGTTAGAATTAGCCATCTTAGGACAACGATGCTTATACCTTTTAGATGACTTTAGGTCCCCAACGAATTTTCAAAACCCCGATCAAATTCTACGGTTTTTTAAGGCTAAGTATAAAAATGGGATTTTTTAAGTTACTTTTCAAATGTAACCGATATTTATAAAACTCCAAACGATTAAAAGCAACTATTGTTGATAAAAATGTTTTTTAGAAGCTTAATGATTACCGTTGCCAACTCTTAAAACAAACCCACTCGTTTTCCTTTAAGTTTGTACAGAAAAAGATTTATACGACGACTTGAAATGATTTTTTTTGGGGCTTCAGCCTACGGGTAATTCCCAGTTAAAAAGGCAAATTTTGTATCATCTACGAATTTCAGAAAAACTGACCAATTCCATACTCAACCTTTAAAATTGGCAGGGACTAGATTTTGGTAAAAGAAGTATACATACAACTCATTTTTCTTGAGATTAAAACAAAACCAATCTTTTACTTACGCGTGCAAATTTTGGGCCGAGAAAAAGGCCAAAAAGATGTGTATATACAGTCGAGATATACTCCTTTGGACACATAAAAATGCTATTTTATAACATAAAAATCAGATCGTAATATAAAGTTCTGGATAAGATTGAACGTATCAAAACGGATTGACTCGAGCCAACATATGAGTATGACATGAGCTTAATTCTATGAAAACCAAAACCTCTCTTTACCCTTCATTTATGAAATAAAATATACTTCCTGTATATAAAAGGAGACTATTTATACACGGATATTGTAAATCCAAAAACTACGATACCCTATATATAAGGAGAACATATTCAAATTCCTTCCAAAAAATGATATGCAATTTACAAAATGACAGTTTCTTTTAAATGCGAGAATAAACACTAAACAAACAGTTCATGCAAATACTCATATTTGGAATTTGAAGGTCAACCGTATAGTACGGACCCTTAATACTGGGGTGCCTAACACCTTCCCCGGGGGATCATCAGAACCCTTACATAGAACTTTGAATTACGAAGGTTTTTTCACAGTATTTGAATAAACTCTTCACCCCGATTTTCCTAATTTCCTAAAAATTTGGTGGCGACTCTTTTAAAACAAAGTCTGAAAGAGTACCAACGAGTTCGTAGTAGCCTTGTATGCCTTAACACCGCGTAAAAAGCGAACCATAACACATGTTTTGATGATTTGACCAACCTTACTCAAAGAACTAGAATACTACTATGCATCTCAAGGTCTGAGTCTCGGGGGAACAAATGAGGTATCTGGGCAAGGGATATGCCCCTTAGGGGGAATACAAAGGATGTCACTTTGTCATCATCAAAAAGGGGAAAATTGATAAGAAATGACATGTTTTGATGACATGACACACCCTAAGGAACCAGATACAATTAGGTTTATCTGTCTGAACTTAGTTAACCTTATGATATCTCATATGCTGTTTGTCTAATATGCTCTTTGAAGGATCAAATGCTTGCAGGAATTGCTCATTTATGAGAGACCAGATATGTTGATTCAGAAGGACCAGATGGGACTAGGTCTCCAGCCTGCTCAGCCAATAATGCAGTTGTAGAGCTACTGATAGTGTATCCAGTACTTACAACATGTTCGAAGAACCGATGAGAAACCAAGTTCCTCCATATAAAGGTTTTGGTACAGAAGCTGAAAGTCCAAATCCATAGCTGTAAGTGAGCGGCTGAAAAGTACAATGCAGCTGTATAGCAGTACCTCATCAAGGCCGACTGATTAACGGTCCAGATTTCATGAATGGTCATCTCTCTCTCTCTCTCTCTCTCTCTCTCTCTCTCTCTCTCTCTCTCCGTGCATATAAAGACATCATCTTCCAAGAGAAGACTCATTCTTGCACAATCCAAAATTGCTCCATCCAAAGTGTAAGTCTCCACCTTTCAAGATGTTCCTCAAGAACAGAACGACAACAACTCGAAGGACCAAGTCCAGAGCTGAAGATGTTTTAGGTCCTTAGGTTGTTGATTCTTTGTTCTTTTGTGCTTAAACTGTAAACCTACTCTTCCGTGAAAAGAAGCTGTTTGTAGGTGTCTAAAATTCTCAAGGTTGCTTTCACAAGCTCTTGAGTGGTACACTAGGCTAGATTTAGCTTGATTGTAGTAGTGTGTGGCTAGAGTTAGTCACTGTGCTGAATTCTCAAAGGGTGCCTTTGAGTGGTACACTAGGCGGGGGTAAGTCTAGGTGTATTAGTGTGCTTGGCTAGGGGTTGTCAAGGGTGAGGGTTGCATAAGCTTTATTGTAAGGGTGAGGGATTATGGGAGTTAATTCCTAGCTTACGATAGAGTTGTAACCTAAGTTGCTCAGTTAGTGGAGTTGAAATCCTACAGGGGTAGGTCATGATTTTTAATCCCTTGAGCAAGGAGTTTTCCATGTAAAAATCTTTGTTTATTCTCGTCTTTGCATTGCATAAGGTAACTGGTACACGACCAGGTCCCTCATATACTGTTTGGTGGACACACGGCCTGCAACAAGAACTATATTCTGAATCTTGGTCCTCATAGACAAAACAGGTAGAAAAAGACGGTGGGTCTTCTTGAGCAAAGAATGTGGATGTAGATGAAGATCTATCCAAGGGAAGGAAAAATAGTTGACGAAGAGATATCCTCCCAACTAAAGCCACCCCCTAGCTAGAACTCCATAGGATTAGGTCATAACCTCCACGTTGATCACATTCACTTTAAAGTGCTTAGTCTCCTCCCTAAACTTATCCTTGTACAAATCTTAGAAAGTCGAGTTCCAATGATCTATTGTATATGATTGTAACCAAGGGACTAGAATTGTACTTGTTAACATCAATGAAAAAAAACTGTTGCATATCTTACTAGTGCCTAAGTTGTGTGACATGAATGATTTCTTGACTTTAAACAAGTGAATGTTCTTATTTTTGTGTATGCAATAGCCCCAGTTTCCATGAGTTGCATATTGCTTAAATATTACTAACCATAATCTGGGGATTAACTCTTTAATGATGCCAAAAGGGGAAAGATTGAACTGTGCTAACCAGCTTTAACATGATTAAATTTAAGTTCAAGTCGAAGCTGTGAATGTTTGGAACGGTTGATGAAATAGGTTGATACATGGTACAATGAGCACAGAAAGACAGAGAGTTTATCATCATCAAAAAGAGAGAATTTTTTGGCATTATCTATACTAATGCGTATGTGAGTTTTGATGATTGACAAATTTCATGATAAACAAAAGGCGAACAATGATTGATACCATCAAGAAGACAAACCAGGTCTAGATACATGTGAGAATGCACAAGAATGATTGAACAAAGATAGACTAGTGGTTGAATGTAGCCGAAGTTCCAAATAAAGAGTAATGTCTGAATGAGCAAGAATGCAATGCACATGGAACTAGTCCAATAACCTGATCTATTGCAAAGAGACAGTTGCAAGTACTGCACATGAATCGGGTTTACAAACATGTTTCATCAGATACAGCCAAGCAGACAAGCACAGTCCAAAAGGAGAGAGAATGAGGTCACCTAGCCACAAAGTTGTTCAGTGTATAGCATGAATGAATTTCTTAATAGAACTACTAAACAAGGTAAAAAAAAGGGAGAGAAGATGAGGAGAGTGGATGACTCAGGAAGAGGAGAAGTTTATTGAAGAAATAGAACAAATGTACAAAACATGTTCTACATCAAGAAGTCATTAGATGCAGAGAAGGAATGATCACAGGTCATCAGGTGCAGTGGATGAATGACCTAGAAACGAAGACATTGTATAAAGAAGAGCTTAAGGTGATAAGAGGTGAGTTGACCGATTCTTGCAGACACAGAGCTATACAAATATATGAAACAAATCTGACAACATGTTCTAGCCAATATCTCAGTAGCAGCTCAATAACAGAGGCAAAATGAAAGAGATTGGTGGAACATGTATATGAACATGTTCTAGCTCAAAAATGCAGATATTCAGAGATGGACGAACCAGGTGGATAAAACAGGTTCGTGATCATGTTCCAAACAAACCCTACAACAACAAAGATTTGTAGAAGAATTATGGTAAAGACTTGGCGGTCAAGTATGAAATATTCCTTACCATAAATGTCGAGATTAGTAAGCCTTCTACAAGAAAAGAAGCCGACTCAACAAGGCAAGAATCCAAGTACAACACAAAACCTTATTGTGTGTTATGGTCCAACAAGGAGAAGGTTTTGTTACCGACCTGCGGAGCTACAATTGTTATAAATACCCAGGTCTTACCAAGAAGAAGTTTACGCACCCACAAAGAGAGAATTCAAAATATTGTGCGAGGAGAAGATTTATACAACATATTCAAGAATCCAAGGTGGCGTCCCTAGTGCACAAAGAAGGATCGATGGAGTTGTTTTACTACATAATATTTCCCAGTTCTGAAGTCTATATTTGTGTATTAGGTTTATTCTATCGAGTTGTATCTTTATCCCCTTATTTATAAGCATAAACGTAGTTACAAACCATTGTAACTTCAGGTAGGAGTTTACTACTTGAAGATAGCTTGCTAGTTAGTGTTTGGGTAGCAAGGCTGAGGTTAGGAATTAGGGTACAGATTTTGTAACTTAATTTGCAGTTGGCTCACAATTGTAGTGGAGTTTGGCATAAATCCCGCAGGTTTGTAGGTTGTGGTTTTTATCTCCCTTGTAAGCCGGGTGGTTTCCACGTAAAAATATTGTGTCCTTTACTTTTCTGTTTGTTTTTATTCCTCAAATACGTACGTAGAACAGGTTAGGTAACGTGTTCTATCCATAGGCGAAAAGTAAGTAAACATTGGGACAGACACGTAAGTCGTGCAAAGCTAACAAAGTTAACTAGACGTAACGTCATCCGTTATAGTTAACTCCTGTAATTCTTGCGGTAAAGGTAGTTTGGTAGTGTTTTTTATTGGGTTACTTTAGTTTTTTGTTGGGTCATTTAGGTTCCGGACTCTTAATTAGAAGTGCATCATGGGGTTGAAGGAATCTCTCAAGGTTATTAATTGTTTAGGTACTCCCCCTATTCATTTTCACTTCTCCAGCATACTAAAATTATATATTCATTTTTACTTGTCCAATTTGGAAAATCAAAAGATAGTTACCCTTTTGTAACTAGTTTACCCTTATTATAAATTATTGAGTTGAATAATTCAAGGAATTGTTAGTTGGTGCACAAATTTTAAAATATGTTTGATTATTTCAATTATTTGACGATTTATAATATTTAGGGGTGATATAGTATAATTATTATTTTATTTATTGCTCCTTAAGGGTTTACCAAATTAAACATGGACAAATAAAAATGAACGGAGAGAGTATTCTTATAATATTTCTCTCAAGGTATTGATTTTTAGAGGTACCTCAAGATTATAGGAAGAAAGAACATCATTGGATAGGGGGAAGTTCCAAAACCCAGAAGAATCTCTCTATTTAGAATGATTTTCTGAATATTAAATCTCTTATTGAAGATGAAGAGAAGTGGAGAGGTAGTAATGGTGAGGACAATTGCATGCAAAGTATGTGATGGGTAAGCCAATTCAAGAGATTTTGTAACGACCCATTTGGTCGTTTAGCACTTTTAGGCATAATATTCCTAAAACACCCTTTTCGTGGTCAAATCTTGCTGTCTATAGTCTGCGATAACGGGTGATTCGGTTATTTAATTGACGAGTTTTAGTCCTCATTTGACATGCGAGGATGAATGTTCTAAAGGAGGGGAGAATGTCACACTCCATAATAATCCTTGCTACTTGTATTAAAACAAGAAAGAATGAGTTAAGAAGGTTCAAGGAAAGTTAATCGAGTTAGTAAGAATATCGTTATAAATATGGTTGTCTTAAGTATCTCG
>NC_081342.1:57821131-57834332 GCF_029784015.1 Lycium ferocissimum | reverse complement strand
ATTTTCAGTCCCCTATTTTGCTTTAGTTGATAAATTGACTGACTATCTGATTAATTGAGCACGAATCCATATTAGTGAGATATGTCATGAGTACTAATATTTGCTTTTTAGGCTTTATTTTGAGCTATGCACCTGAGTTCCATGTTTAGCTTTTGCGCATACTTCATGGAAGACCACTATATAGTGTTAAAAAGTTTAACCTTATTAGTTAAAAATTAATGTGAGAATACGTATTATTTGACTATAATTAATGTGTATAGAAAATATAAATGTGGTATTCATTAATTTTGTGTTTATATACAAAATGTAGTTGTGTAACTGTCTCCCAGTTGCAAAGCTTAATGCCTCACCATTTTATTCACGTTTTTCTTGTCATGATCTGTCTGCATGAACATTCACCTCTAACTTGTCATGATCTATCAGCTTTCAGTTTTCAAGGTGAAGATTAATATCGTTGGTTGTCAATTGGCTTTTTCTTTCGCCTTTTCTTCTTCCATAACCATTCATTCCTGCAAACAAAATTCTCTCTCAAATCTTCCAATTTATTTGACAGCTATTATGGACGTTTTGAAATTACATCAGTTTATAGTAGTATGATTTCATAATAATTTTTATAAATTTCAATATTATAAATGTTTTTTTTTTGCTTTTTTTTTTAATCCCAAGGTCTCCGATATGCTCATTTGTTGAAATCATTCTTGTCGTGATTAAGGTCACAGTAGGTTTCGGAGGAAGCGCTGCCCTTATCAACGATTTAATTTATCCATTCTGTTACAAAGACATCCTTTTGGTGTGTATTTAATTTATTCAAATCTTAACTGTAAATGTTAATTTTCTATGAAACTTATTTGTAATTATTTATTTATAAATATTTCTTCTTCTATTCAATCTTTATTTAGAGCTTGGTATTTAACTAGATATCGTTTTATACACATATATACTATGCGAAAAGTAACAAAAAGGAGAAAACCAATCACGGGATTCACCCTATAATTCGAAAAGGTACCTATCAAACTTGCTATAAGTCCAAATCACAAGTAGTAATTCAAAGCTTTGTCCTCAACCTAATCCAACTTTCACTCTTTCACTATAAAACAACTAACTATAGGTAGTTTCTGAAAGATGACTGGTCGTCGAAACTTGAAAAGCTTATCTCTCAAAATTTCATTCAAACTGAACATTCATTGACAACCTGTCATGATCTGTGAAGGTTAATTTTGTTGGTTGTAGACTTGTAGTTGGCTTCTTCTTCTTCTTCTTCTTTTTTTTTTTTTTTTTTTTTTTTTTCCTTTTCTATATAACCTTCCTTTCCATGGACAAACGATTAAAAAAGATTAGCTTAAACTCTCTGCGTCCTAATTTATGGAGCATATTTATTTAATTTATCTTAAAAAATACGATACTCTTTTATTAAGAAATATATTAAATTTTTAGATTTTTATTTCTATTTTATCTTAATGTGATGATTTTTAAAGATATAAATATCTATGACTTGTTTTAGGTCGTAAATTTTAAAAATATTTCCCTCTTTCTTAAATATGTGTTTAGTGAAACACACACTCCCTTTATTCACTTTTATTTGTCCATAATAGACTCTGCACTCTCATTAAGAAATTATTAATAAAATCCCTATTTTACCATAATATTTATATTAATTGATAAATAGTTTCAATGAACTTGGGAAATAATATGAGAAATGTGTAGTTAATATAAGGCTAAAACAAGAAAATAGATATGTTTTCTCTTGACATGTTAAAATAGACAAGTAAAAGT
Source organism: Lycium ferocissimum (assembly GCF_029784015.1). Taxonomy (NCBI): domain Eukaryota; kingdom Viridiplantae; phylum Streptophyta; class Magnoliopsida; order Solanales; family Solanaceae; genus Lycium; species Lycium ferocissimum. The sequence continues at coordinate 57,832,559 of NC_081342.1, read as the reverse complement.
AAAAATTTATTTGTAATATAGTTGATAAGTAAAAGCGAAAAGAGGAAGTACACAAATTAATGCACAGGAAAAAATTTAACACTATTAGGATATTTTGTACTAGTTGATGTACCTAATTTTTCATCCTGATTTTTTAAATAATAATGTTATTCGGATTAACTTACGTCCAATTCGATTATCCCACTAGGTATCTGCTACCTCCCACTAACACATGCATCAGTTAACTCTAGTTATCAAGATTTGGAGTACTAATCCTAATTGCTATCAACACTTACATGTAATTATCCGTTGGCTAACTTAATGTTATAAAATTCTTATACAATATCAATGTATAAAAAATGAACTCTTAAAAAAATACATGAAATCAATCTTCGGATTCACCCCACATTTTTAAAAGGTGGTTATCACACTTACTACCAGTCCCATTCACAAGGAATTTAGAGCTGGCTTTCTTTGTCTTTTTGGGCATCACTTTTGTACTACTGACCCCATCATTTTTAAGGTTGTGTCTGTACTCGACTGCCACCTGTTCAAATACTTCAACATCGAACATGTTCATCTTCAGTTTTGGGTTCATCAGGTCCCTCACATATGCAAAGGGCAATTGGTCCCTTGGATTAAAACCTTCAAGTTCATTAAATAATAGACAGGAGAATAGATTGGTTGCCACACTATGTTTCCTCAAGATTATTGCACTATCTGGCACATCTGCAAGAACCATAAAAAATCAAATAAACATTAATTTGCAATAAAATAAGATACACTTCATAAAGAATCGACGTTTAGACAAGATCATGATTAACAAAAACATGTTTTCTTTGTACAATTATCAAAATAAGACACTTTTATAAAGAATACCCTAGAAGAAGCAATCTAATTAGAAGTTTCATCAAATAGTTTGGAATAGTAATTATGGGAAAGAGAAAAAATAGGTTAAAGGTTACGAGGTGGCCCTACCATTAAACTATCTTCAAAAGAAAGGAAAGGATTAAAGCTCATAGCTGCCATTCAAAAAATCATTGCTGGTAAGATTTTGCTCATAATGTGATAATGCCATTGTACTCAACTTATTAATATACCTCAAACCTTTTTTGTTCTTTCTAGAAACTATTAGATGGGAGTGTTACACGCTACACGTAATACTGCTACAATGTTTCTTAAAAGTGGATTAACTATTTGAATATGTGAAACTAACTTTAATAAAAAAAATATGGATGTTCGCCTAACGCGAATATTTTGTTTACTTTCCCTTTTTCTTGTTGGCAATGAGGAATATGTCTTATTTTATTCACTATCATACAACTCCGAGCATAAAAAACAGCTCATGCTTTCTCAAAAAGTTATTTCAGGAAACTTAAAGAAGCTGTCAAGATTTGCCACTTGTAATCCTCACTGACTTGAACAAATAGTGCAAATTTGTAAATCTTTTACTCTGCTCAATTTTAGTTTATGTGATAGTATTTGGCTGACACACAGTTTAAAAAAGAAAAAAAATACTTCTGAGATTTTGTGATGTTAAACCTTGCCATAGAGTTTTATATGGCTGTAAAAACATGTCATTAAGAATAAATAGAGAGAGTAGCTAATTCTGTTCTTGAAGAACTCGTGTACTCCACTAAAGGAAATGTTTTAAGTTAATCTTAAGGATAAGAATTAAAAAAAAATTCATTACAGTCTATGTTGCTCAGACTCTCCAAAAAAATTACTGTATTCATGTTGGATCCTTCAAGAATCAATTTTAGAGCTTCCGACACACACCAATCGACATTCTGAGTCCGAGCAACATAGATTGCAATAAAAAGTGTGTCAATTTTTTTAACATTACCTGAAGGGTAAGGCTTTTCTGGAGTCCAAGGTTGCAAGCCATTCTCACAATATGTTTCTATTTGTTTTTTCAATCCATCAACATCCCACCATTTCTTCCATCTAGCAGTTGCCATTGCTTCTTCCATTGTATGAACATATAAAGGATGTCTTGAAATAGCCATATCAACGTCTTCCATAACAACAAGTGAGTGAATCAACAAAAATGGATCAACAACTAGCTGCATTTTGGCATCTACCCAAATGCTATATTTTGAGTTTGGGAAAAGCCTATGAACCAAATATTTGGGAATTATTCCATTCATTGCTGAATTCTCATACAAATTTTCTTTTGCAACCTTCACGATTCTCCATACTCCCACTGAATTCTTCTCTTCTAATGTTGTTGAAACTAAGTTGTGATATTGAAGTCCCTTGAGTGTCACATCATCTACAAACATGTAAAAGCATACTGAGTAGGGTGTCTCTTTACCAAGTCCCTTTGGTTGCCTGATCTTGTCATGGTCATTGAATATTGCTGAAATAACCACTAATCCCTTGCAATTTTCCATGGCTATCCTATCTGAAAATTTCCAAAAAAAGAAAACCAACAAAAAGCATTAGAAAATGACCTCCAAGTTTGCCTCCTTTGGTGTAGTAGTAAGAGTGCTATACGCGTGATGTGTGAATTAGGCATATGTCACTAGTTCGAACTTAGTCACATAATAAAAGCATGATATTTGTATGACTATAAATTATTTCATTGAAGGTAAAATGAGAAATTTAAAGTTAAATTATTATTAAATATTGAAATGTATCATTCTTTTTGGAACTGATTAAAAAGAGGAGAGTATCACATAAATTGGAATATAGGGAGTACTATAAAACACCTCCAAGATTCAAATTTTTCCTTAGTAATTGTGTAATGGTGATATCATTCCAGCATAAATTGCAGAGTAGTAAGAATTTATAGCTTCAAAATCCACAATCAAAAGTCACAAAAAAAAAAAGATTGTTATTTTTAGTTTCATAGATGAAATTGAGTACATGGGAATCCTAAGATCCAAAAAGGCAATCTATTTGAGTAATCTGATTACTAACCAGATTCACTGATAGGGAATTTTTTGAAGAATCCACAAGGAACTTCAATTCCATCAACAACATGATGATCAAAATAAGAAAACCTCTTCTTTGTACTGAAATTTCCACCAAAACTATCAGCATTCCCCTGAATATACCTCAAATTTCGTGAACCAAGAAACGCCGAATTCTCATTAAATTCATTGGTTTCCTTCAAAGCATTCCAATAATCTGCGAAAACAACAAAACCCCATTACTTCAAACATCAAAAACTCATCAAAAATCAAAGAAAATTCAATTTTTTTTCTTACCTGAGAAATAAACAGGGGAATTACAAGAAGAACGAAAAGTAGGAAGGGCATGTTTGTGTTCTCCATAAGAAGAATTGTAAACAAAAAGAGGTGTTTGAATTGGATCATTAGGTGAATATCTGAAAAGGCAAGTGGTTGGTGAAATTAGAGAAGTGTAAAGAGCTAAAAATAGAGAGGTGAAGAGATAGATTATAGAGACACATAAAAGTTTTGAGTAACAGAAGAGTGGTTTGGACGATGTAGCCTTGATCCCCATTTACCTTTTCTCCATAACAGAAAAAACATCTCATCGACTATTGTTGTTATCATCCTATGCAAATTGTCTTTTTTCCTTTTTCTCAACCAATTATGTATTATCTCATTTATATTAGACGTCTTTTTCTGCGGGAAAAGAGAATATTAGACGTCTTCTCTCGACCAATATATTTTATTTCCTATGATGTGTCCGATATTCGTATTGGGATTCGACTAAATTTGTATTTCTGGCGCTCTCTCAACCAATATATGTCTGAATCAATTAATCATCGATCTCAAATTAATACTCCCTCCATGCCAATTTATATAAGGGTTGGCTTATTTGGGAAGACAAACAGTTCTTTCTTCGACTCAATTTCAAACTTAGATTCTTCGAAAGATTTTATAATAAGATTTACATATTTGAAAATTACATAAAAAGTATTAAAGTTTGCATAATTGATAATTCACAATATATGAAAAGGATTGGAGAAAATCATAATAAGAAAAAAGAACTGTTTTAGGTCAACCCTAATATAAATTGGGATGGAGGGAATAGGAGTTTGGCCACAAGAATTCTATTTAGATGAAAAAAGACTTATCTGACACATGATGTTTATGTCAAATGAATAAATGCAAAATGTGTTTGACATATAGACTTGTATCAAACTTTCAAGGCTTAATACATTTGCGGTCCTTTATATTGCAAAGAATTTTATTTTAGACACTTATAAACATTCTAATTGATCACTGAAAGACATGATAAATTACTCCTATTAGACTCTTTCAGTTTGAATCTTGAAAATACTTTTATGCATATTCTCAAGCGTCTATTGGGTAGTTGAGTTAATCACTTAAAATTCATAATCTTCTTTAATTATATATCTGGACCTCAATTGGAACAAGTTTGAGGTTTTACGAATTATTGAGGCTAATGAGTATAACTGAAGGCGGTAATATATTTTAAGTGGTTAATTTATCTACATAATGAGCACATGAGAACACACCTAGAAGTTTTTCAAAATTTGAATTGAAAGTACCTATTACAGAACACTTTATCATGTGTTTAAGTGCTCAATTGGAACGTAACACGCATTAGTTCATGTTTAAGTGAAATTTACTAGCAAATATAAGGGGTCGTAAATGTATTAAGCCAACTTTTAATTAAACGTAGTTTATGTTTGCATGATACGTAACCTCAATTTCGTGGTTCTTAGGATTTAATTCTTTGATTTAGTGTAAACATCATATGCGGATAAATTTTCCATCCTATTTATTTTGTGTAAGTCTATTTTATTCTACAATGGTACCCTTTGCTCATTCAGGATTATACCCTGATCTCCATGTTGCGTGTGTTTAAGTGAACACATTCTAATGAAATGATTTATAACCACAAATATCCTTTTTTTTCATTTCATTTTTATCCTATTTTTTTTTACGAAGATCATTCCGAGTCATTAGATCAAATTTATCCTATTTTTTTATTTTATTTTTAAACTTCGTGTTCAATCAAACATCTTCACATAAATTGAGACGGAAGGAATATTAATTTGATCTAATGACCCGGAATGATCTTCGTGCAATGCAACGCATAAGAATTTACAATTCGTTAGTAATATGCTTGGATATGATCTTGTAAAATCTGTCAGTGGAAATACTGACAAATCAGAAAAGAGAGAAAGGAATAAATGGAAGAAGACAAAAAAAAAAAAGTTGGATTTTGCGGATATGCCAACTACAGAAGTTTCTACCCACTTTGTCATTTACCTGATTCTTCTTCCTTTTGCTTTTTTCTTCCTTTTTTGTATTTTGCATTCTCCATAACACAGGTAATTTTCTGTGGAGGGGGTCAATCACATGTCAACAATTGCTTGTTTTCTCTGATTATATTTGTTTAATTATTAATTTTTCTCTATTACTTTAGCTTAAATTTTTCTCTCTCTTTTTTGCGTAAGAAAAACGGGTTTATGTTATAACAATTTTTTTTAATTAATTATTTCAAATTTGATATTAGTTCATAAAGATATGCTCAATTATAATAAGTGTATTGGATCTTGCACATTATGTGTTTCGTGGGTCTACTGTAGCGTATTGCCATCACATTGCCTGGACTCCCCTCTACTTCTTGGTTGAAAGGCCATAATTTTTTTGTAAGAATGTCCAAATGATAAACAGTTTGTCTCGTTGGAAACTAGACTTTGTGTTCTTTTATTTGAAATATTATTCATAGTCTAATTAGTGGGTAAATTTCATAGTTGGTCGCTTAACTATCATATATTTTTCACAAAAGTCACTTAACTAATCGTTTCTAACACAAAAAATAATTAACTTTAAGTATACTAACACAAATTCATTAATCCTCTTTCCGGTGTCACCCGGTTCACTAAACCACTTTACGGTGAATAACTCTTTTTTACTCTTTTTTTTTTTTCAAAAGAAATTAATTTAAAAGGTTCGACCCGACCCAAAACTCCTATGAACCGATATAAGGAAAATATAAGTCATATGAACCCATATAAGAAAAATAAAATATTAAAATAATAGAAGTCCAAGCTTCCCCAAGAATACGATATACTTGATGCTAGGGACAAGGCTATAATAACTATGCCAGAAATGATCAAGAACAAGCTGATGAGAAGGTTGTTCAAAAAGAAAGAATTTTTTAATTACCTAATATTATTTCAAACCAAAGGTTGTTCAAAAAGAAAGAATTTTTTAATTACCTAATATTATTTCAAACCAAACGTGTATTTAATGGTAGGGAAAAGGGAAGAATATGAAAGGTTATTTACTTTCTTCATAAGGGTTTTGGGTCGGGTTAGGTTGAACCTTTTTGATTAATTTTTATTTATTTAAAAAAGAGTAAAAAATAATTATTCACCGGAAAGTGGTTTAGTGACGCTGAAAAGTGGTTTAATGGCTTTTGTGGTAGTGTATCTAAAGTTAAGTGACTTTTGTGTTAGAAACGATAGTTAAGTAACTTTTGTGAAAAACTATGATAGTTAAGTGACCATCGGTGAAATTTACCCCTCTAATCTATATCTATATATAATATAAAGTTAAACATAGAGAAGGTGATATGACACCTCTCTGTGGCCTCCATTAGTATTTATCTTTTTTTCTCAATTTTTGGACCATTTTCTCTTCATTCTCTATTTTACTAAATAAAATAAAATATTAAAGGTTCATCTCCCACGTATAATAAAGACTCACTCACCATTCAATAACATTATTTGTCACTACTTCCCTTATAATTATTGTAATTACATTATATTAAATTTATTAGTAAAAGCAATTAACCTTCCATCATTCAATTCAAATATATATATATATATATATATATATATATATATATATATATATATATATATATATATATATATATATATAGGCATAAACAAGGTGATGTGACACCTCTCTATAGCCTAAAAACCCATTTAATTTTTTCTCCTTTTTTTGAAATCTCCCTTCAATTTTTTTGTCATTTCCCCTATTCTTGCATTTATGTTGTATGTTATTATGACAAAAAGAAAACTCAAAAGTCCTTTCCTAGCCAAAAAACAGAAATAGAACGGTTGCAACACTAAAACAAAAATGATGGTTGCGATTGAAACGGACGGTTACCAACTTAATGGGTATGTTACAATTTACCACATTGAAGATCCTTAATGGGATGCCTCCCTACGTAATGCTATAAAAGAAACAAAGTAATATGACACTCTTCCACCTCAAAATCAATCTTTTACCCATATGCTCTTGCGACAGTTTTTTGGTGAATTACCAAAGGGTTCATAATTCATCATCACGTGTATCTATTCACTGCAATCTTAAACTAAGTTGGGAAAAGGATCAAATTTACCCTCCAAGTATGGTTTATAGTTTAAATTTGCCTTCCGTCAAAGCTTGGAATCAAATTTGCCCTCTCCGTCAAAGTTTGGGATCAAATTTACCCTCCCCGTTAGGATACTTGATAAATTTGCTCTTATATGGATGGAAGTCTGACTTGGACTCCACAACACAAAAAAAATTAGCCACGTCGGATCCACATAGGCTTCACGTAGACTCCCAATCCCAATTCTCTTTTGAGAAAAAAAAAATATCCCTGCAACATTTGTTTTGTCATAGTGAAGTTTCTTCATGTTTTGTTTTGTCATAGTGAAGGTTTCTTCATGAACTCTTCAGAGCATTTCTGAACAGAGGAAAACATTTTTTCTCAGAATACATTTCTAAACGTATACCGAAAGTAAGATCGAAAAGCTATGATGTAAAAAGTGATAACAAGACAACAAAATAAATTTGTGCGGTTCGAACTTTGAAAATCCATTTTTAGGTTCTCTTCAACGAAAATCCATTTTTAGTTCTCTTGAATAGTTTTGAGAGGTTCGACGGGGAGGCGGCAACAATGAGTTAAGTTAGCTCCTCGAAGTTCACCTCGATAGAGATGTCATGTTCAAGAAAGCTTTGCTGGTCAGATAAATTCTATGTTTCTGGAGAGAACAACGAATCCTTGGTCGTATTAAACATTTGTTGTTGCTGCTGCAGAATTTTTCTTACATGCCTCCTATTTTATCACATGCATTAAGTGTGTACCTCGAGGCGATTAAAACTCCGGCTTTTCACATTACTATATGGTGCCTTAGTGTCAGCAATAGTCTAGACGGGTTAAGAGAATTGGGATTGGGAAACGAGTTAAAAAGAGAATTGGGTTTGGGAGTCTACGTGGAGCCTATGTGGATCCGACGTGGGTAATTTTTTTGTGTTGTGAAGTTCAAGTCAGACTTCCATCCATATAAGGGCAAATTTGATCCCAAACTTTGACGGAGGGCAAATTTAAACTATAAACCATACTTGGAGGGCAAATTTGATCTCAAACTTTGAAGGAGAGGACCAGAGGCAGATCTAGGAATTTGAGATTCCGGGTACCACACTATTTTGGGCTTCGATTTGGTCCATTTTGGGCTTCGATTCTGGTTATTCAGCCTTCCAATTTATATAGACCGACCGATTATCACACTATTTTGGCCTTTGACTTGATTTATTTTGACCTTCTGTTCGAGTTATTCATCTTAGCTACAAGTATTTCTATTGTTACAATTTTTAACTCGTGGAAAGGCAGAAGCGTCGGCTTTCTTGACGCGTTCCATAGCCCAGTTCCGTAAAATGACCCAATGCATCAGTTGACTTAAACGAGTTTGGGAGCGAAGCATCTTCCGTCCGTTTATATAGACAAACCGATTGGCACACTATTTTGGATTTCAACTTGATTTATTTTTCTCTTTCGCCAACAATTCGGGTTATTCATCTTTTCGATTTATATAGACATCGATTAAACGGAATAATTTAATAATTATGATAATTTTAAACAGAGCATAAAAATTCAATAGTATTACCAACATCAACAAAAATATATTATTCATTTATAATTGAGAGTTATGTTTTGAAGCTATCAGCTAACTCAAGACTAATCAACTAGAACTAGAACTCAACTTAGATGCACATTTAGATATCAAAATAAAAAATTAATAAACACTATGAACTATAAAGAGAAGCAAGGATTTATAAAATTTTAAAAAGTCAATGTGACTCATTAGGGAAAAAAAAACCATCAGCAAGTAAATAAAAAGAAAAGAAGAAACAAGGAAAATAAAGTAAAGAAGAAGCAAAATAGAAAAAGAAAATAAGAAAAAAGGAGAACGAATCTTCTGTAAGCTTCTTAGAAAAGAGAAGTCTTTAAAAGAATTGGATGCAAGTTGGACTCGAACCCGGATCTTGTGACAACTTTCGACCACCATGGCACCAAACAACCATTTGTTAGTCGGGGTGCCATTTTACATATTTATACTATTTCCCATATATACTCACATATATATACAAGGTTTTGCTCGAGGTGTGCAGGTGGCGTGGCATCCCCACCCACCTTACTAGATCCACCCCTGGAGAGGGCAAATTTGATCCCAAACTCTGACGGAGGGTAAATTTAAACTATAAACCATACTTGGAGGGTAAATTTGACCCTTTTCCCAACTAAGTTTGATTCTTAGTTAAATCCATTATAATTTCTTTTTGTTGCAGTGATCGGCTTTTTAAGGATTTGATGACATCGTTATAGTTACTATGAGGCTTCGACGTTACAAGTTCTATGCTGGCGATATTGCAAAAGTTGTTTGTGCGGAATTTCTATCGAGACTTACTTGATTAGCCATGATCTAATTTCTAGAAGTGATCAAAAGTTATATTTGATGTCATTTTAACTGGAAGGGGGGTTGATTCCCTAATTTGTATGATAATTACGTCGAGGATCCTCTTCTACGTTCCCTATGGAAATAAAATATTTCATGTTGATCGTAATTATATTTTCACTAAATTAATATAAAAAATAATTCACAGTATTTTTCATTATACATTTGGTGAAGCCAAAATCCTCCTATAACATGTATATTCTTGTGTACTCCAGTTTTTTTCCTTTCCTAAATTCATTAATACCACTAAAGTTTTTTTATTCTCTCTGATGATTATTATTATTCACCTAAAGGCTAAAGTATAGTTGTTTTGCATTTTTAAGCTTCGGTGATTAATAGGGAAAACTCAATCTTGCATTGAATTGTTTGATCAATTGCTATTAACTTTGCATTGCTTAAAATGTGACCCTTCCATTGTATTTGTTTGGAAAATTAATTACAATTTGTGATTGAAATGCATATAAATTAAGAAACTAAAAGGTCAAATATAAAAGAGAGTATCACTCGAACTTTAGAAGGGAGATTCAAATAATAAAAAATCCTCTACGCTTTCTTGCTCTCTCGTACGCTCTTACACTTTCTTGCTCTGCTTCTGCCCGTTGATCGTCCGTTCATGGCTTCCTTGGTAAGTTTTTAGTTCCCTTCTTTTTCTATTGTTTTTTTCAGAATTCTATATATTAGTATTTGTTGTTTATCTGCGTAAAAGCTTTCTTTTTGGCAGATTTAACTTGGTGCATAACTGCTTTCACCATCTTCTCTATGTTGAAATTAAGAAAAAAATAGTATCGATTTTTGCTTTAATGGTTTTTCATAGAGCTGTTTAGGGATGAAATGAGTTAAAAGCTTGTCGTTTTAAAAGAAAAGAAAAACCTTTTTAAATATTTGATAATTTATGCAAAACTATTTTAGATGGTTGGAAAGACATTACTCCCTCCATCCCTATTTATATGATATAGTTCGGATTTCGAGAGTCAGTTTTTCTTGAAAAATAATTTATATATTTATAAACTATATAAAAAGTATTATAATTCACAATAATTAATAATTTAAAATATTTAAAAGACATATGAATTAATCGCGGTTAAAGATTTTCTTCACTACAACATATTCCACTATTATAGAATCTAATTATTTTGTCGCTTAAAAATCGTATTTCCAAAAAAACTTTTTATGACAAAAAATTCACAATCTTTCGCCCTAAACCATGGTCACTAAAAGTATCTGAGACATTAGTGATTATTAGCTAAATAATGTTATATTATTCATAAACTAAAATTAGTTCCTAAATAAAAGTAGTATTTATGACTAACTTATTTGTCATAAATAGCGTAAAGTTTTGTAGCTAAAAATATTACTACGTCATTAAAAAAGATGTTTATTACTAACAAATTGATTTTGTCACTAATTATAAGTTTAATTAGTAATGACGTTTGATTGTCTTTAAAGCTATACATAATTTGTAGTTAAAAAGGTATGTGCTTTGTGTAAATAAAGGAAATTTTTCGTCTCTAAATATATAAATTAGCAACATATTTGTTTGTGAGGAAAGTCAACAATTTTAAATGTTGAAAATTATTTGTGCATCGAATGGTGCTATTACTGACAAGACTAATTAGCTATATGTTATCTTAATTAATGATAATTTCAATGTCATCAAATTTTAAGTTAATTTGTAGTTAAAATATAATTATGTTATTAATATAAAGGCCATTTTTTAGGATAAATTATTTTTTTCACTTAATGAATCGTTGAGACGAAATT